>NC_090271.1:256422545-256720045 GCF_040414725.1 Anabrus simplex
TCCAGATGGGAATTTATGGAACGACAGCCGCTTTGGTTACCCTTTTTTCTCGATTTGCAAAAGTGAAGTATGCAGTACACACCATTTTATATCTTAAACCTTTACTACACTCGCTATAGCTAATAACATTTCATTATAGTAAATTAATTTTTAAAAAAGAACACAAAGATATACCCTAACCACAGAAACATTTTCAACAGAAATACAGCCTGTCTCACCGTGTTTGGAAGTCGCAGAAAACAATCGCAAGCACGTGTATTCTGAAATACTACCTGTTCCAAACCATTTCTCTTTCGTTCATGAGACTGTTTCGCCTGAGCAATAATCCTCATTATTACGATTATTATTTTAATCACAGAGGAATTAGAAAGATTCGATTTTCCGCTGTGGGGTTTTGTAATAGAGAGAATGAAGGTAAGAACAACCTCATGTTAACCATATACAAATATCATGCCAGCCACAATGTGCCTGATTAGATATACAACCCATTGAAATATTAGCTGCCTGTTTGAACAGAAACACACTACAACATCAAATCTAAAGTTTTTGTAATGCTAAAAGAGCATCATATGTTAGGCTTGTTACATTTCTTCTAAACTATGCAACGTTAATTTTTGTGCAGATGTTCATACAGGTAGTGAGTATTAAAGCCAAACTTCGCAGACATTGCATATTATGCATATTATTGCGATGCTCAAACATGATGAGACAGGTTGTAGATCAGGTGATACGTGGCTCTGATACAGCTGCGTTAAGAGGGAATGGTAGGCTAGTTGTACGTCCCGTAACAGTAAACATCACCACCACCACCAGTTATCCCGTGCGGTGCTTCTTTATTTGTACTTCATTCCAGATTACTCTATTTCTCACTATTACCATTTAAGAGAAGCTTTTAAATTTCCGACAGTGAACAGGGTTTGTATACCTTTTCCTGTGTCATTCGTTAGTTACTGGTCAAATATCCAGCGGTGCAATGTGAACATTGCGTGGAATTCCCTCCAGAAGACCAGAGCTGAATGTTAGTCGAGATGTGAAACTCGCCATATCAGTTGTTTCTTCTATACCAGACGTAAAAGTTGTGGAAGCTTTAATATATTGAAGTAACGCCTGGTCATGAGGTTTAATGTCCGGCTCCGTGGCTAAATGATTAGCGTGCTGACCTTCGGTCCAGTGGGGAGGGGTTCAATTCCCGGCCGGGTTGGGGATTTTAGACTTCATTGGTTAATTCCGATGGCTCGGGGGCAGGGTGTATATGTCATCTTCATAATTAGAAATCATCATAGGTGGGGCCCCATCCTCATAGACGCGCAGGTCGCCTGCACCAGGCCTCTTTGGAGGCCACGCGCCATAGCTATTATATTATTATTATTATTATTATTATTATTATTATTATTATTATTATTATTATTATTATTATTAATCTGTATATCCTCCAGGGTCGGTTTGTCCCTCGGACTCAGCGAGGGATCCCACTTCTACCGCCTCAGAGCAGCGTCCTGGAGCTTCAGACTTTGGATCGGGGGATACAAATGGGGAGAATGATCAGTACCTCGCCCAGGCGGCCTCACCTGCTATGCTGAACAGGGGCCTTGTGGTGGGATGGGAAGATTGGATGGGACAGGCAAGGAAGAGGGAAGGAAGCGGCCGAGGCCTTAATTTAGGTATCATCCCAGCATTTGCCTGGAGGAGAAGTTGGAAACCACGGAAAACAACTTCGAGGATGGCTGAGGTTGGAATCGAACCCACCTTTACTCAGTTGACTTCCAGAGGCCGAGTGGATCCCGTTCCAGCCCTCGTACCACTTTTCAAATTTCGTGGCAGAGCCGGGAATCGAACCCGGACCTCCGGGGGTGGCAGTTAATTACGCTAACCACTACACCACAGAGGCGGACATTATTATTATTATTATTATTATTATTATTATTATTATTATTATTATTATTATTATTATTATTATTATTATTATTATATGTAATATCTTCACTTGCCCTGTGTGCATTGCCTTGCCTTCTCTGTGCGGCCCGCCCTTAAAGGATATGTTCGGCTCACCAGGTGCAGGTCTTTTGGCTCGACGCCCGTAGGTGACCTGCACGTCAAGATGAGGATGAAATTATGATGAAGACAACACATACACCCAGCGCCCGTGCCAGCGAAGTTTACCAATGTTGGTTAAATTTCCAGACCCTGCCGGGAATCGAACCCGGAAGCCCTGTGACCAAAGTCCAGTAGGCTAAACATTTAGCCATGGGCCGGGAAGTAATTTGAAGGGGGGTATGCGAAGTAGTTTCGTAGGGAAGAGCTTTTGTATGACTGGCCATCCGCAAGGGCGTTTGCAAGACTATCGTTTCTAGGATCAATTCTCTCTTGACCGCACGCCAAAATTTTTGTTACTGACTACCTACTGGTAGCTTTTCGAATTTCCACCTTGAAAGCCTTACAGGTGGCCATGGACCGGGGGTGACAGTGGCGCTTGAGCGGTAGTGGTCTAACGCCGGGATGTCTGGGTACGACCGCGACAGGGTAACCAGTGCCGAAAGGGGATATGGGATTATCTGGTGTGGTTAGGACGGTTTCTCATAACTTCTCCTTTACGGACGGGTGGGAGTAGCTGGCAGAAGACTAGCCTTTGTATCTCAAGTTATTCTCTACTCCTGTACTGGGCTATGTTCCTGCGTTAGTATTCACTTGTTGGTCATTTGTCCAAACGGGTAGGTCACCACGTGCTATGAGGCGGGTTCGGAGCCTCACAGCACTCCAATACAAAACAAGGACATACAGTAACACAGCACTATTCACTTTACCTCACCGAGAACGAAGAAAACCTAGTCGAGCTTGGCTGAACGATGACCATCCTCCCTAAAACCTGAATCAAGCACCCAGTGACTTCCATCTCTTCGGGCCGTTGAAGAAGTACCTTGTTGGTAAGCGATTCAGCGACGATACGGCCGTCATGACGTGGTTTCAGATACTGGACTCAGATTCCTTCCATGCCGGCATCAAAGCCTTGGCGTACGGCTGAACAAGTGCTTGGACAAGAATGGTGAGTATGTTCAATAGCAAAGCGTATCAATGCCTTTGTACTATGTATGTAGGCTACAAAAGTTGAAGTTTCTCTATAATAGATCTTATCTTATTTTTTGAAGCTATCTTGTACAAATGGCAGAATGTACTCCCTATAGTCGGAGGTCAGCTTTACAAAGACTGCACCAGGTTTAGCAATAGCCAAAGAAAATCAGACACGCAGTTGAGCATCTACTGATCTGAACTCTCTGTGACTCCCTTGTGGATAATGAATGGTGGGACCACCGATCATTTCTAGTCCTGTGTCCCATGACAGCTTGCTGGTAAGGCTTCCGATTAGTGTGCTGTAGGGATCATATGAGCGATTCCAGCAGTGAATTGAGGAACTCCATAGAACCAAGGTTTACAGATGAAAATCTCTCCATTTTCCGGCCTTTACAGTATTAAGTAGGAGACGATACTACTTCCTTGCTGGCAAGGAGACTGAGTCGTTGACATGACAACCGGTAGATTCACTGTAGTTCTGCGATTGTGTGTCATTGGCTGCAGAGCACGACACCCATTGAAAACAGTAACTTTCTCCGTCATTTGAAGAATAAGCAAAATTATAGGCCTATACATAACAGAAATGATTCAAAATGAAGGGACGTTTCACACGTAGTGAACAGATTTTACATATAGTGTAAGAGAAAATTAAAAAAAAAAAAGAAAGAAAGAGCTCTTCTGGTCTTCCTATTAACCCCCATTCTACTCAGTCATTTTAAAATAACATGCATATCGAAACCTGATTATGATAAGTAGACTCTCAATATAAAGTTTGGTTGAGATCTATTCAGCCGTTTACCCGTGTTGGGGGAGCAAACAAACATAAACGGAAGCTATACGGTAGTCTACTCTACTGGTACGATATTGAGTTGACCTAAAATGGATACATAATACGTTATATCAAAATATAGAGAAATAAATGAAATTATAGACAGCGGAGCTCCTAAAACTTTATTTATAAGAAAGTGGCAAGTGTAGAAGGTGGGGGCGATTTTTCTTCTATATCTTTTTTTTTTTGCTTTACGTCGCACCGACACAGATATGTCTTATTGCGACGATGGGAGAGGAAAGACCTAGGAATTGGAAGGAAGCGGCCGTGGACTTAATTAAGGTACAGCCCCAGCATTTGCCTGGTGTGAAAATGGGAAACCACGAAAAACCATCTTCAGGGCTGCCGACAGTGGGGCTCGAACCCACTATCTTCCGATTACTGGATACTGGCCGCACCTTCTATATCATTACCTTGCCATAAATTTTGTTGCCTGTAAATGCCCAGCGCATAAAATACAACACCAATTTTTGACAAATATCGAGTTCTAGTTGCCTCCGCGGCGCAAGCGGCAGCGCGCTGGCCCCTCACCGCTGGGTTCCGTGATTCAAATCCCGGTGATTCTATGTGAGATTTTTGCTGGGCAAAGAGGAGGCGGGATAGGTTTTTCTCCGGGTACTCCGGTTTTCGCTGTCATCTTTCATTCTAGCAACACTCTCCAGTATCATTTTATTTCATCTATCAGTCATTAATCATTGCTCCGGGCGAGTGCGACAGGCTTCGGCAGTCAGCACTATTCCTATCCTCGCCACTAGATGGGGACCTTATTCGTTCCATCCCTTTACCGAGCTCGATAGCTGCAGTCGCTTAAGTGCGGCCAGTATCCAGTATTCGGGAGATAGTAGGTTCGAACCCCACTGTCGGCAGCCCTGAAAATGGTTTTCCGTGGTTTCCCATTTTCACACCAGGCAAATGCTGGGGCTGTACCTTAATTAAGGCCACGGCCGCTTCCTTCCCACTCCTACCCCTTTCCTGTCCCATCGTCGCCATAAGACCTATCCGTGTCGGTGCGACGTAAAGCAACTAGCAAAAAAAATAGCGTTCCATCCCTGACCCGGTTGAAACTGGAAACAGGCTGTGACTTTTCATTTTCATCGAGTTCTTGTTCATATATTTTAATGCTTAAATAACACAACAAAAACATTCGTTGTATTAAATGTAGTCTTCGATGATGAAATAATCTTGCATAATGCAGAAAATGACCTTTTAGTTTTATTTCAATATCAGATATAAAAACTGCGCAGAGACAGGAGAACTGCAACGAATGTTTACAGTGAAGTAGAATAATCAGAAAACTAACACGTGTGTGCCGAACAGTTACCGGATTCAGACTGGCTTCGCGGCTTAGAGTGGAGGATTGCATTTACAATACGAATGTCAAATGATAAGAAGTATGTCGTATGATTTTAACGAAGATTATAATTTTGATTTTGGTACCTGTTTGATACAAATACTGAGTGTGGCCGGGAACTGTCGATCGATGTGTTGTTGTGAGTTTAAACTACTAGAAAACACGCATGGTATTAAAGTAAACACATGCATTTTAAGTGAAACTTTGCTAATTTATATTTGATGGTGGTAATTATTAATTTCTCGCCTATAATAAAAATAGAAAAAAATAGGATGAAGCTCTCTGCAAAAGAAACGGGAAGGATAACGAAAAGTGATTGAAACGAAAGACTCTCCAGCCCTCACGAACCTAATACCTTCATGGTCAGACGGGAAGAAGAGTTGGTCAATGGAGGTCAAATGGAAAATATGAAAGTGAAGAACTGTCACAATACCAGACTAAGCTAGACCCCGAGGTTGCCGCTGCTCTCTCCCAACTTTAAGGACTCTGAGCAGTTATATCTTTTAGTTCAACTTACGACTGCCACTAATTTATTTTGCTTCTGATTATTTTACTGACAGACGATAAATTTGACTTTCGTTCTAACAGAGATGTCATGCCATGAGGACTAGACATTCATTTGTGCTCGTAAAGTAACTATCCGAGGAAACTTTGTTCAAGAACTGCATGAACGGAAGGCAATACGAGACCTCTGGAAGGAATAATCAACACAGCTGTATGATAGTGGCCTACCTGATCAACAGCCCGAAGGAAATGAAGAACCTTATACCCTTGAATAAGAAGTCATATGGGCAATGGAACAACTAACCAATCACAAAGTACCAGGCACTGAGAGATTTGTTTTAGAAATATTGAAGTCAGTACCACCATTAGCACCGACAACATTGTGTCAACTAATCTGGACAGCCTTTTAATAGCCAAGGGAAGGGAAGCAATCAGTGTTCATACCCATTCCAAAGAAAGGCGACTCTAAAGATTGTTCCAACTATCGTACAATTGTTCTTATGCCATGCTAGCTGACGTACCCGTGCTTCGCTACGGGATTCTCAGAAAGACTGACTTTATGGTTTTTCTAATTGAAGTCAACATAAGTCATTACAGAAACGTCAGTAGGAATGTAGCAATTAAAAGCAATGTTATCATATAAAATACTCGATCAAATTTAAAACTGCACATTTTCTCACTTTTAACGAACAGTACTACGGTGCCGATGCAACAGTCTAAAGTTGCAGAGCTGGAATGACCAGGCCGCAGACAGCCGTGAACACTCCTCTGCTATTATTCCGTTAAATATGCACACATCTCATTCCAATCAGTGCCTCAGAGTAGGGATTGAATAGCTCGAATGTTATGATGAACCAGTGTGTTACGTACCGGTAATATCGGAAAATTTATGAAACAGAATAATGGCATGCTAAATAAGAAAGTTACCTAACTCCTCAGGTACTTCCCGCCAATATTTAGGCAGACTGTTACACTCGGTACGACCGGGCGGGTAGGCCATGTAACTTTTCCAAGTCAAAGTGCTACCAACGCTCCGATACGGATTAGAAGTAATATGGGAGTACCTATCACGTCAACAGCTATGAGAACTTTTTTTTTGCTAGTTGTTTTACGTCACACCGACAGAGATAGGTGGGACGGTGAGACAGGAAAAGGCTAGGAGTGGGAAAGAAGCGTCCGTGGTCAGCATTTGCCTGGTGTGAAAATTGGAAACCACGGAAAACCATTTTCAGGGCTGCCGACAGTGGGGTTTGAACCTACTATCTCCCGACTACTGGATACTGACCGCACTTAAGCGACTGCAGCTGTCGAGTTCGGTATGCTATGAGAACTAGAAAGCATGAAACCGAGATACCTTAAGAGGGTTCTACCAGGCGAGTTGGCCGTGCGGTTAGGAGCGCGCAGCTGTGAGCTCGCATCCGGGAGATAGTGGGTTCGAACCCTACTGTCGGCAGCCCTAAGATGGTTTTCCGTGGTTTCCCATTTTCTCATCAGGCAAATGCTGGGACTGTACCTTAATTAAGGCCACGGCCGCTTCCTTCCCATTCCTAGACCTTTCCTGTCCCATCATCGCCATAAGACCTATCTGTGTCGGTGCGACGTAAAGCAAATGGCAAAAAAACAAAACAAAAAAACAAAAAGGAGGTTCTAGGGGTATCTAAATTCACCCGATCCCGGTACGTATGTTTTAGCCCGGAAAACATTCTTAATGGAGGATTTAAGGCAGCAAATGCAGCTACGTCCGCCTCTGTGGTGTAGTGGTTAGCGTGATTAGCTGCCACCCCCGGAGGCCCGGGTTCGATTCCCGGCTCTGCCACGAAATTTGAAAAGTGGTACGAGGGCTGGAACGGGGTCCACTCAGCCTCGGGAGGTCAACTGAGTAGAGGTGGGTTCGATTCCCACCTCAGCCATCCTGGAAGTGGTTTTCCGTGGTTTCCCACTTCTCCTCCAGGCGAATGCCGGGATGGTACCTAACTTAAGGCCACGGCCGCTTCCTTCCCTCTTCCTTGCCTATCCCTTCCAATCTACCCATCCCTCCACAAGGCCCCTGTTCAGCATAGCAGGTGAGGCCGCCTGGGCGAGGTACCGGTCATACTCCCCAGTTGTATTGCACCCGCCCACCTCCTGAGTCCCAGACTAGCATTTATCTCAGGGGTGATCAGTTCGAAAACGAATAAAAAAAATTTATATCAAAAAAATATATATATCGGCGCATCAAATGAACACAGCGATGAACGGGGCATGAAATTTTAAGGTTACGGGGGACGACTCATTCATGGATACAAAATTCTGACTCCACAATAGGAATGGGAAGTGACAACTTAAATTCCATGGGCATACTAGACTAACTACAATGAAAAGATATGGAAGCTGTTTCCTATTGAAATTGCAATGAGGAGCAATTTATTCACTTATTTTGCATACTACACATGATGACAAATTTACATTGTGACACTTTAATCCTGAAAAATAAATGACATAATACTTGGATTTTACCTCACTACTCTGGTAGCGTAAACATCTGGTGAATTCGTCCCAATTGGTTACTGGGGATCGAATTCACATCCGTATGATTGGACGTTTCACCGCTGGAGATCTTCTTTCGGAAACGAAGGCACGACAGTAACTTTTTACTGTCGTCTCCTCGTTCCGTTTGGACATGAGACACTTCCGGTATGTACATTCTGGTGAGCCGGACACCCACCGTAGAAAATGTTATCGCCTTGAAAAAACGGGAATTTATAATACGGACAAACTCTAGCCTATTATTTCCAGATTCACAAACACACCAGGTAGAGTTCATTAACTCAAAAGCTACTTTAATATTTACACTTGTCAATACGACAAGACGTACGGAAAGGTTCATTACTCTGCTCTGACCCTGCAAACATGTGCCGTCCGTGGGTTATTTACGTATCTACCGCTATCTCCCCGTGAAAACCCAACATGTGGTTCGGAGCAGTTCGACACAGGATGACTGTCCCTAGCATACCCTCCTATGATTATCAAATAATATCATTACCATTCTCTGTCTGATCATTAGCATATACTTTGACTACCATCAATTAATTTTATTATTATCATTAATTTCAATTTTAATCCGGTATTTGATTATTATCATTTGTCATCCGGGATGATATACCAACCCTTGCCGACGTTTCAAACGAAGGTTAGTTCTTCCTCCTAAATTATCCGCACAATATAATGATCAGCTTCCTCATAAATATTTTTATTATTATTATTATTATTATTATTATTATTATTATTATTATTATTATTATTATTATTATTATTATTATTATTATTATTATTATTATTATTATTATTATTATTATTATTATTAATAGTGGAAATCGTGATTATCGTAACCCGTAATCAACCTCGCTATAATACTTCAACTTCTCGCTCTTATTAAATTCATCAAAAAAAATAAGTTTAAAAAAAAGTACCTTCATTGGTTATTCTTCTTCTCCTTTTTCAAATATTTTATTTATTATTATTTTTAGTTAAAAATCTCAAATCTTTCATTTCATCTCCCAACATCATTATTATGTCCAAAATAAAAAAGTAAATTCTTCAAAAAAAAGTACTTTTCTTAATATTTATTATTATTATTATTATTATTAAAAATGGAAAGATGATATTTTAATTTCCACTCTTTAGAATTTAGTCACATATGTTAAATCCCGTTATGAACCACTAAGATCTGCTTTATATTGGTCGGGACAACACGGTATTCGGGACCGTACCTTCAACTTCGTACTGCCGTTAATTTTATATGGGGACACACGTCCTCCCAAGACACATCTCACAACCTATGGCACATCGCGGCTGGGCAAATACCTCCAATGCCGGCGATTGCTAAACTATTCCTTCAAATTTGAAGTCCATTTCCTTTCATCGGAACTCTTCAAACATTTAATTCATAAAATAATCCTCGGTGCGTGGATTCTACCACTAAGAACACCGGCATATGCATTTATATCATCTTAGGCCTTGAGATTCATCTATTTCATCATTACAAACAATACGGCTCAATTTATTTCACGCCGGATATTCGTCCCTCATGACTTCCAACTCTAAATATGGGCTCAAATCATTCTGGGCTTTTAACATATCGTGACCATTCTAATTCACGTGCCTATATCGCTCTTAAACAAAATTTTAATGGTTAAATTAAAGTCCAAAAAAAAAAACAACGTAAAATCAAAATTTTATGTAAAATCAAACTGACTACGCGAATGAAAGTCTTTAACGCTACATATCATCTCCACTTTGATTATTATATCTGCACTGGCTAACTCGCAAAGCACCGCCATTATTATTATTATACTTTAACTTGCACACGCCCAAATATTATTATTATTATTATTTTACTTTCCTTTGTCGATTCACAAACATGATTATTATTAGCATTTTAATGACCTTCCGTACGCAACACAAATCTTCCATACTCTGGCTCTTTCATAATCTGGCTGTCTAATAGAAATTATTCCTAATTAAAATACAAATGATCACCGCAGTGAATGAAATTCAAATAAATGGGTTAGCACAAAAAAAGAATTTAACACTTGAAATGAACTTAATTCAAAGTATTATAAACAGCATGCATTAATTGAAAGAAATATATCCCATATTTACATCATATACAACAAACAATTACTCAAATTAATTAATCTAACCCATTATTACGTTAATATAAATTAGTTCGTCCGTCTAACAAAAAAATAAAAATCATGGACTCGGGAAGCGGACCATGTTAAGTAACCATAATTAATTTACACTGAACCCCGTTTAGTCGCGATAACATCCCCTAAATATCAAAATTGTGTACTCATTCCTATGTAGAATTCCATTGTCTCGTAGCGGAGGAGATATAGGCTTTACGGCCCCATGGTGATTTACACGTCCATCATGTCGCACAATACAAATTTTACACAATAAAACACTTCTGGGTGACTACCCATGATTAATACCTTATTACACTATTTTACACAAGAATACTAATAACAAAAAAAAAACACTTATAGGTGCTCCTAGACCCCTGACACTCGCACAATATGCTCTTCATATACGCCCGAAACACACGTCGTGACACATTACGACGAAATGTCGTTCATTTGAACCGGCGCGTATCGCGTCTTCAATCGGCACTTCCTGGTTTATTTTCAAGCCGTCTTGATCCTCGCCTAGCTCCTATAATTCCCTGCTCGGATAGTTATTCACCGTCTATCTTGAGGTGTTTACTTCAGGCTCCGCACACTGCCTTCCAAAGGTACTATCGGCGTTCCGTTAGTTAGTTATTATTTAAACACATGACATTCATTAAATTCAACATACAAATTGTACTGATTATACACACTCGGTACTATGGATAATTTCACTGTTCGTATTCATTCTCCTAATAATTCACGTACTTTCAGCTCTAACTGCCTTCGACTGCGTCCCGAGGTACTGACTTACAGAGTCAACGTGTCAGAGTCTCAACTACTTCATACGACTGACACGACTGGTGACCGATAACGACTGGTGACTGGTAAGAACTGAGTGATGTGAAGCTTCACTACTGGACTTTTATGGACGATTTGATTTCCCGCCGGGGTCATCCGCGGTCACTTCCTGGAGAGGGGGGGTTGGTTTCCTAAATTGGCATATGCAGGTGGATTTGGATCTCTTGCTTTATCCTACTTAATACACTGGCGATACACATTCATGTGTCGTATTCTGAACTCCTATCGTTCGGTGATCATGGAAATATCACTTAATTTCTGTCCTCCACCTTTCGCGCGCTAACTCGGCGTCCCTGATGGCGTGCTCATCTCGACCAATGGCGAGATAGCGTGGGTCATTTCCACGAATTCAATACTTGAATTTATTATGATTACCATTAATCAACATGGGAATGATATCACAAAAATCCCCTCTATTCAATCATGTGGTTGGAATAATTTAATTATTGTTATCGGAGAAGCTAACTGGAGTTCACTCTGAGTTTTTCTTATGTTGGTTTATCTGCGGGCCTACGATACATTTTCTCATTGGTCAGGACCGCTTTGGTTAGTTTGAAATCTCTCCCTGTGAAACGTGGCCACACCAAATGCCTCGGGCGTGGACGAAACCCGTACGTCATATTCTCGGTATTGGCGATGCATCTTGCTCGGCCTTGGTCCGAAATATATACTCTTTTACTTCCTCGTAGTAATTATTCTGTTGTTGTGAGCTCTAGATTTTAATCCTCTTATCTTTTGACCAGGAAACCTTCTTCCCCTTAATGACAAGCTTACGGTGGCGCCGGACTGTCGCGAACATGTGGAAATTCTCCCGTCCACACAAAACTGACACTGTATTTATTTAATATTCCAATATATCTGTATTTCTCATATCAAAATCAAATCATGAAACTAGGGCCTCTCTCATCAGGGTACATTTTCCTGTTGCTCGGTAAAAAAAATCTTGTGATAATCATGAGATTTTTTTATATATCCGCATCATACTTTCATCATGATTTGATTACTGCTTTCGTTCCTTTTTGATGGTGACTGATCTTGTCCCGCAGATTGTGGTTATTGAGTCTCAATTCTTCATTCTCTCGTTGAATCATGTGGATCCTGTTAACGAAATCTTGGACATCACTGTCGATCTCTCCGCATTCTGGGCATGGTCTTGCTTGTATTTGCCTATGGATCAGTTGGACTGCTTCTTCTCTTCCGTCTTCTTCCTCATCATCCTCTCCTTCGTCCTCATCTTCTTCTTGGTCGTCCTCTGCCTTATTCAAATTCTCTCGTTTTCCTCCTAGCTCCGAGTTGTCGTTCGTCCTCGAATCTAGGGGCGTTTGGATTTAGCTGGCTACTGTATTGAGGATGTGACAACGGCGCGTTCCTTTCCCCGTTGCGACCACCATTTGCCTCCTTCTTCCATTTGTCTTCTAAATATTGCTTGGTCTCCTGATGTAGCTCCTCCATAGTTTGTATCGTCGCCTCTATGTATGGTTTCCCATCGTCTCGGTCCCAAACACTACATGGCTTGTCATCCTTTCGGTCATGATTTTGGATTGCCTCCTTCCATTTCCTCTTCTTCAGCTCATCGAGGTACTGCTGGGGTTCTGGGTGTCGATCATCCCCATTTCTACGGTATTCCTCCGTGTAATGCCTTCGGTTATTCTGATTTCTTCGGTGGTACGGCTGAGTTTCGCTCCTTCCATTCCGATATCCACGGTATCCCCTTTCGTCATGGAATTTAACATGCTTCGTTTGCCAGTTGCCTTCCGCAAATCCTCCTCCGTGATTCCATTGTCGTGGTCTCCATCCTGGATCATACATCCTCTTGGGTTCTGGATCGGTACTCGTTCCTTGACTTCTAGTACTGATGGTTCTAGTTTCCGTCTGCCTCTCGACGTTATTTATCTGTTGCTCTCTAGGCCTGGGTTGCCTCTGGTTAGAGTGATACGTGGTCTGATCTAATTGACGTAACAAAGCTTCCGCTTGCACTGCAGTCTGAATATTCGACGCAATCATCATCCGTTGGACCTCAAATGGTAACTGCTTCCCGATAGCGCTAATGAGTTCTGTCTCACTGACCGGATTGTCTAATTCCCGCATCTTATGAAATTGGGATACGAAATACTCTGAATATTTAGTTGGGGACGATGTTGAATAACGTCTAGAATACAACTCCAACCTAAGATCTTGCTGTTCTTGGATACTCCAGAATTTTTGCAAAAACGCCTGTCGGAATCCTATGAAATCCTCGAATGTGTATAAGAAGGCCCTGAACCACATTGCAGGTGCTCCGTCCAAAAACTTCTCTACAGTTCGTAATTGCCGCTCCGCCGGAATTTTATTTTCACTAATATAGTTAGTGATCTCGCGGATGAAGCCTTTAGGGGTTATATGTCCTCGAGCGTCGTATCTAGGTGGTTTGTCGTCTGACATTTTGATGACGTGGACCACAGACGTCGGAAGGGCATTTGATGATGATGACGATCCGTCTCCTACTTCAAACTTAAGTCCGGTCGTATCGGCTTGTGACATGCCTTCCTTTTTATGAAAGCCCTGATTGTCTGGGGTCTCGAACTCTCGGTACTGGAGATGGAAGTCCTGAAGTGACCCTGGCTGTTCTAACCTGGCCTTGACCTGTTCCAGATCCTTTCTAATTTCTTCCAGCCTTTCGGTATTACTGTCGGGCATTTGCTTGGACACTGAATTCTGCCCCGTGTGGACCTTAAATTGTTCCACTATTCTGACCTCTGTGTCAGCGATCGTCTGGCTTTGTTCCGTTAACCCATCAGTCTTTCTGAACAATGCTATATTTGCCTCCTCACACTGTGTGAGTCTACGGCTACGATCTTCCGAATTCGTCTTTATATCCTGAATTTCATTTCTGAGACCGGCTACTAGTACTAGGGTACGAACAGTTTCACCTCGTAACTCATCGATTCCCTTTTCGTGCCTGTCCAAAGTACTTGCAGTATGTGCACATTTACTTTCCACGTGGCTTCGGATGATATCGTTTTCCTTGCGACATTCACCCCTCACCTCTTCGATGTGCGCCTTTAAATCTTCGCGGTCGACCAACCTCTGAGCTGAAATCTCCTGAATACTGGCCTTTAATTTCTCCTTAATTTCGTTACGCTCTAGTAACGCCTCATCCCTGAATCGGTCAACCTTTTCATTGACACTAATAATACAAGAGTCGATATGCCCTTTCAATTCGTCCTTAGCGAAATGACACGCCTCCTGGACTTGGGTCATTCGGTCCCGTAATTCCTGTCCTAGTGATATACTGGCGGCATGAACCTCAGCTATTTGTTCTGTGAGTTTTATTTTATTAAATTCACACGCGGCCTGTACCATCTCGACTTTATTTTCTAATGAAACATTAGCGGCCTGTATTTGTTCCGTCAGTTCCTGTCTAGTAGAAACACTAGCGGCCTGAACTATAGATGTCAGTTCCTGTTTAGTAGAAACACTAGCGGCCTGAACTATAGATGTCAGTTCCAGTTTAGTAGAAACATTAGCGGCCTGAACTATAGATGTCAGTTCCTGTTTAGTAGAAACATTAGCGGCCTGAATTTGTTCCGTAGTTATAGCCAAAACTCGCATTAAATCTTCCAAAGTGAGAGCTTTCACCTCTCCCTGTCCTTCTAACTGTTCACTTTGGGGACGCTCCCCACCTTCGTCTGACATTATATCAAATGAGAAAAGAGGGCCGATCAGCCTCTCATCCTATCGCACACGATTACGACAATTTTGGGTCTAGGCCCTATCATACGGTTATATCCTCGTTACTAATTTCTAAAAATTTTAAATTTCCAAATTCAAAACCAAAACAATATTTTTCGCTTTTACATAGCGAATAATTTATATGACCTAATTCAAATTTGCATATTAATTGCCATCACGTGCTTATTATGCCTGAATTATATATCATCAGTCATTCCCGACTATGACAACAACAACAACAACAACAATCGATAATACCATGACGAAAACCTTGAAGTCACCTGTCTTGAAATAATTTAAATTTAACTTACACAGTTCCATTATCTTTTTATTAATACTTGAATCTGGTTCTCAGTCACATTTTTACCAAATACAGTATTCCTAACAAATTTTGCCTATATAAAATTCCTGCCCATGGATAGTTACATTTATGTGGAGTCTCACTAAATCACAATAACTTTTAATTTCATAGAATAGGGAATTATTAATTTAATGAGCCTTTATAGCAATAACTACTCTTGTATAATTATCAAGTCTAGCCCCGTTCGAAACTAACCTTACTTTAACATGAATTACTACTTGACATATCAATAACCACTATTTAACTTAACCGTGATGCGGTCAAAATTTAATTAAATATCCCGATTGGGTTTACATTTAAGTTAAACAACTGGGCCTCTTTATAATGAAATCGGGCACTGAGCTGCTCGCTAATGATATCGTCGCTAATACAACAAAAAGTTCAGATTTTTTTTTTTGTAAAAAATTATAAAGTCACCCGTTGTTCAAACATGATGCAATAGGCCCTTTTACGTTGGGCGCCATTATGCACCCGCCCACCTCCTGAGTCCCAGACTAGCATTTATCTCAGGGGTGATCAGTTCGAAAACGAATAAAAAAATGTTATATCAAAAAAATATATATATCGGCGCATCAAATGAACACAGGGATGAACGGGGCATGAAATTTTAAGGTTACGGGGGACGACTCATTCATGGATACAAAATTCTGACTCCACAATAGGAATGGGAAGTGACAACTTAAATTCCATGGGCATACTAGACTAACTACAATGAAAAGATATGGAAGCTGTTTCCTATTGAAATTGCAATGAGGAGCAATTTATTCACTTATTTTGCATACTACACATGATGACAAATTTACATTGTGACACTTTAATCCTGAAAAATAAATGACATAATACTTGGATTTTACCTCACTACTCTGGTAGCGTAAACATCTGGTGAATTCGTCCCAATTGGTTACTGGGGATCGAATTCACATCCGTATGATTGGACGTTTCACCGCTGGAGATCTTCTTTCGGAAACGAAGGCACGACAGTAACTTTTTACTGTCGTCTCCTCGTTCCGTTTGGACATGAGACACTTCCGGTATGTACATTCTGGTGAGCCGGACACCCACCGTAGAAAATGTTATCGCCTTGAAAAAACGGGAATTTATAATACGGACAAACTCTAGCCTATTATTTCCAGATTCACAAACACACCAGGTAGAGTTCATTAACTCAAAAGCTACTTTAATATTTACACTTGTCAATACGACAAGACGTACGGAAAGGTTCATTACTCTGCTCTGACCCTGCAAACATGTGCCGTCCGTGGGTTATTTACGTATCTACCGCTATCTCCCCGTGAAAACCCAACATGTGGTTCGGAGCAGTTCGACACAGGATGACTGTCCCTAGCATACCCTCCTATGATTATCAAATAATATCATTACCATTCTCTGTCTGATCATTAGCATATACTTTGACTACCATCAATTAATTTTATTATTATCATTAATTTCAATTTTAATCCGCTATTTGATTATTATCATTTGTCATCCGGGATGATTATATACCAACCCTTGCCGACGTTTCAAACGAAGGTTAGTTCTTCCTCCTAAATTATCCGCACAATATAATGATCAGCTTCCTCATAAATATTTTTATTATTATTATTATTATTATTATTATTATTATTATTATTATTATTATTATTATTATTATTATTATTATTAATAGTGGAAATCGTGATTATCGTAACCCGTAATCAACCTCGCTATAATACTTCAACTTCTCGCTCTTATTAAATTCATCAAAAAAAATAAGTTAAAAAAAAAGTACCTTCATTGGTTATTCTTCTTCTCCTTTTTCAAATATTTTATTTATTATTATTTTTAGTTAAAAATCTCAAATCTTTCATTTCATCTCCCAACATCATTATTATGTCCAAAATAAAAAAAGTAAATTCTTCAAAAAAAAGTACTTTTCTTAATATTTATTATTATTATTATTATTATTATTATTAAAAATGGAAAGATGATATTTTAATTTCCACTCTTTAGAATTTAGTCACATATGTTAAATCCCGTTATGAACCACTAAGATCTGCTTTATATTGGTCGGGACAACACGGTATTCGGGACCGTACCTTCAACTTCGTACTGCCGTTAATTTTATATGGGGACACACGTCCTCCCAAGACACATCTCACAACCTATGGCACATCGCGGCTGGGCAAATACCTCCAATGCCGGCGATTGCTAAACTATTCCTTCAAATTTGAAGTCCATTTCCTTTCATCGGAACTCTTCAAACATTTAATTCATAAAATAATCCTCGGTGCGTGGATTCTACCACTAAGAACACCGGCATATGCATTTATATCATCTTAGGCCTTGAGATTCATCTATTTCATCATTACAAACAATACGGCTCAATTTATTTCACGCCGGATATTCGTCCCTCATGACTTCCAACTCTAAATATGGGCTCAAATCATTCTGGGCTTTTAACATATCGTGACCATTCTAATTCACGTGCCTACATCGCTCTTAAACAAAATTTTAATGGTTAAATTAAAGTCCAAAAAAAAACAACGTAAAATCAAAATTTTATGTAAAATCAAACTGACTACGCGAATGAAAGTCTTTAACGCTACATATCATCTCCACTTTGATTATTATATCTGCACTGGCTAACTCGCAAAGCACCGCCATTATTATTATTATTATACTTTAACTTGCACACGCCCAAATATTATTATTATTATTATTTTACTTTCCTTTGTCGATTCACAAACATGATTATTATTAGCATTTTAATGACCTTCCGTACGCAACACAAATCTTCCATACTCTGGCTCTTTCATAATCTGGCTGTCTAATAGAAATTATTCCTAATTAAAATACAAATGATCACCGCAGTGAATGAAATTCAAATAAATGGGTTAGCACAAAAAAAGAATTTAACACTTGAAATGAACTTAATTCAAAGTATTATAAACAGCATGCATTAATTGAAAGAAATATATCCCATATTTACATCATATACAACAAACAATTACTCAAATTAATTAATCTAACCCATTATTACGTTAATATAAATTAGTTCGTCCGTCTAACAAAAAAATAAAAATCATGGACTCGGGAAGCGGACCATGTTAAGTAACCATAATTAATTTACACTGAACCCCGTTTAGTCGCGATAACATCCCCTAAATATCAAAATTGTGTACTCATTCCTATGTAGAATTCCATTGTCTCGTAGCGGAGGAGATATAGGCTTTACGGCCCCATGGTGATTTACACGTCCATCATGTCGCACAATACAAATTTTACACAATAAAACACTTCTGGGTGACTACCCATGATTAATACCTTATTACACTATTTTACACAAGAATACTAATAACAAAAAAAAAACACTTATAGGTGCTCCTAGACCCCTGACACTCGCACAATATGCTCTTCATATACGCCCGAAACACACGTCGTGACACATTACGACGAAATGTCGTTCATTTGAACCGGCGCGTATCGCGTCTTCAATCGGCACTTCCTGGTTTATTTTCAAGCCGTCTTGATCCTCGCCTAGCTCCTATAATTCCCTGCTCGGATAGTTATTCACCGTCTATCTTGAGGTGTTTACTTCAGGCTCCGCACACTGCCTTCCAAAGGTACTATCGGCGTTCCGTTAGTTAGTTATTATTTAAACACATGACATTCATTAAATTCAACATACAAATTGTACTGATTATACACACTCGGTACTATGGATAATTTCACTGTTCGTATTCATTCTCCTAATAATTCACGTACTTTCAGCTCTAACTGCCTTCGACTGCGTCCCGAGGTACTGACTTACAGAGTCAACGTGTCAGAGTCTCAACTACTTCATACGACTGACACGACTGGTGACCGATAACGACTGGTGACTGGTAAGAACTGAGTGATGTGAAGCTTCACTACTGGACTTTTATGGACGATTTGATTTCCCGCCGGGGTCATCCGCGGTCACTTCCTGGAGAGGGGGGGTTGGTTTCCTAAATTGGCATATGCAGGTGGATTTGGATCTCTTGCTTTATCCTACTTAATACACTGGCGATACACATTCATGTGTCGTATTCTGAACTCCTATCGTTCGGTGATCATGGAAATATCACTTAATTTCTGTCCTCCACCTTTCGCGCGCTAACTCGGCGTCCCTGATGGCGTGCTCATCTCGACCAATGGCGAGATAGCGTGGGTCATTTCCACGAATTCAGTACTTGAATTTATTATGATTACCATTAATCAACATGGGAATGATATCACAAAAATCCCCTCTATTCAATCATGTGGTTGGAATAATTTAATTATTGTTATCGGAGAAGCTAACTGGAGTTCACTCTGAGTTTTTCTTATGTTGGTTTATCTGCGGGCCTACGATACATTTTCTCATTGGTCAGGACCGCTTTGGTTAGTTTGAAATCTCTCCCTGTGAAACGTGGCCACACCAAATGCCTCGGGCGTGGACGAAACCCGTACGTCATATTCTCGGTATTGGCGATGCATCTTGCTCGGCCTTGGTCCGAAATATATACTCTTTTACTTCCTCGTAGTAATTATTCTGTTGTTGTGAGCTCTAGATTTTAATCCTCTTATCTTTTGACCAGGAAACCTTCTTCCCCTTAATGACAAGCTTACGGTGGCGCCGGACTGTCGCGAACATGTGGAAATTCTCCCGTCCACACAAAACTGACACTGTATTTATTTAATATTCCAATATATCTGTATTTCTCATATCAAAATCAAATCATGAAACTAGGGCCTCTCTCATCAGGGTACAGTATCCCCCGACCAAGGGTCTGAAGCTCCAGGACACTGCCCTTGAGGCGGTAGAGGTGGGATCCCTCGCTAAGTCCGAGGGAAAAACCGAACCTGGAGGGTAAACAGATGATGATGATGATGATGAAATGCAGCTACAGTAAACTCCGGCATACGAGGAACTGTTACGAGAACTACGAGAGAAAAGGGACTTGATCGAGGAAGGTTTTTACAGTACAGACGCACTGATAAATAAGGATTGGCTGAAAGAGGAATATGAGTTGAGACATTTGGTCACACGCTTTGCAATACACGACTTTCACCACCGTATCTGTGGCATCACGTAATGAAATGCAAGAAGAGAACAATCTCTCTGACTCAATTTTGCTCTGAGCAAAGTTCTCCTTGAGTGAAATGTAATTTACTTGATGTAATATGCAAATTTTGCTCATTGTGCGCAATAAAATTTATTATTATTATATGATAAGGGCTAAGTCTTCAGCAAATCATAAAGTGATGAATAACTTAACGTTTACCTTGATGCCAAATTTTGCTGTATGGGGCAAAATTCCAACATACTGGCGTCTGTTAAAATTGGCGGTAGTTAAAACGAACGTTAGACAGAAACATTTAATATTGTATTTTCCCCTTAAAAATTGAGCAAAACTACTATTACCTATTCTTATTTGCTATTAACTCTGACGGTATTAAATTTGTTAGGCCCATGTTTCTTTTATATTTTCTTATTCCCTTTATTAAACCTTGTATTTAATAGCAGATACTCTCCTTAGAAATATTCCTCATTCCATCAAGTCTACGAGGAGTAGATAAGCCACTTGTTTTCCTCTTTCTAACAACGATCACCAGCAGTACCGTATAATCGCGAGCAGCACTTCAGTATACACTGAGCGTGCCAAGAATGACGTATTTGTTTTCGAGTTTTCTTTAATGCTTTGGTTTTGTGGAGGAAGAGAATCACTTCTCTATCGGAAAGCAATTTCTTTCTTCCTGGCTGGAGGTCACTAAAGAGCCCAGCAGGGGTTGAGGCATTAAGCCATAATAGCGAGCTCTTTATTGCTTCCCCAGATGGGCTCAGAATTTGCTCCAATTCAGAACCACGCTTTTGCTGCCACCTTAAAACTTGGCGGCTTTTCTTATCTTCGTGCCTTGTGGTTCAACGCGCTCCGAGAAGACGCTACTACCCATCCCGAAACTTCTCCTCGTCTCCCTCAGCTGAATGATTGGATAGGCGAGAAGTGTTTAACCCTTATCTGAGTTTGTGACGTAGAAAGTTAACTCACCTCCTGTCACCAAGGCTGCTGGTTCGAATCTCAACCCAATGTTTCTTTCTGGGCATATTTCGATAATCTGGCGTCCCTTAAGACTAGGAACAGGAAAGAGAACTCTAAATGTTGAGTTATTATTATTATTATTATTATTATTATTATTATTATTATTATTATTATTATTATTATTATTATTATTATTATTATTATTATAGTTGCTTTGCGTCGCACCGACACAGAGAGGTCTTATTGCGACGACAGGACGGGAAGGGGCTAGGAGTGGGAAGGAAGCGGCCGTGGCCTTAATTAAGGTACAGCCCCAGCATTTGCCTGGTGTGAAAATGGGAAACCACGGAAAACCATCTTCAGGGCTGCCGACAGTGGGGTTCGAACCTACTATCTCCCGAATACTGGATACTGGCCGCAATTAAGCGACTGCAGCTATCGAGCTCGGTATTATTATTATTATTATTATTATTATTATTATTATTATTATTATTATTATGCCCGATTCCATGGATAAATGATTGGCATTCCATCCTTTGTTTTAAGATTAAATACAACTGGGCAACCATCCTCTATTAACACTAATCAGAGGGAAAAATGGAAGGGAACCCAACATTTCGAAAAATGAAGAAAGACAAAGGCTACCAAGGCCGTGAAAATGAAACCTCCCAAGGCCAGAGGGGTCTCGGGTTCGATTCCAGGCCGGTTTGGGAATTTTAACTTTAATTGGCTAATTCCTCTGGCTTGGGACCTCACAGTCACGCAGGTCTCCTTTAAGGCGTCATCTCGAAAGACCTGCACCAGGTCTCTCCGGTGGCAGCATGCCAAATTATTATTATTATTATTATTATTATTATTATTATTATTATTATTATTATTATTATTATTATTATTTCTGGCTCCTTGGATGAATGGTTAGCAAAGCGGCTTTCGGTTCAGAAGGCCCTCGGGTTAGATCCTTGGCCGGGTTGAAGGATTGTTGTCATAAAACAGTTAATTCCCTTGCTTTGAGGACCGGATATTGGTGCTGTTCCCAATAATGTTTCAACTCACACATCACAAGCAACACTATATCGTACTAATACGCAGTTTTTACATACTTGGCAGACTCCGCTTACTCTCGCGGAAGGACCTGCCTCACAAGAACTGCACCAGGTTAGCAATAGCGAAACAAAATTATTATTATTATTATTATTATTATTATTATTATTATTATTATTATTATTATTATTATTATTATTTTAAACAGTGAGTGATGCTCTTCCAGCAGGGATCGTCACGTCAAACGGGAGACACGGCCATGACGAGTATTGTTTGTAGCACATTTGCTACACCATGCAATGCTACTGAACATCTGCATCGTGGGTTAAAGGTCACTCTAGATAAGTATACGGTGGAGTAACGTCCTCCCCTTAAAACTTTTGACAGTTGAGAACAAAATGGCGAGTTTTAAGGCCATTTGCGTGTGATTCAATTACAATATCCTACGGGACATCGGTGTATTTTTATTACTACTGTTAATATACATTTTTTTTTTTACGTTTGTTTAATGGCGATGAACCGAAAATCTATTTCTCATTTATCATCATCGTCTAACAATTCGACTTCAGAATGTGAATGTTATCTTGTTCTGATTGTCTCATATTATTGCTGCTTACAATAGCGGAATTATAACAGTCGGGCTGAGTGGCTCAGAAGGTCGGTAGATTTACTGGCATGTAAAAGAACTCCTGCGGGACCAAATACCGGCTCCTCGGTGTCTCCGAAAACCTTCAAAAGTAGTTTGTGGGACTTAAAAACTGTAACAATATTATTATAGAATTTTAAAACAACTGAATTGGTGAAATAATACAATATTAGTTATTTTTATTTAACTTCTCGACAGAACATTGTTGAGATAATAATAATAATAATAATAATAATAATAATAATAATAATAGTAATAATAATAGTAATAATAATAATAATAATAATAATAATAATAATAAAAATAAAATATAAGGGTCTATACTATATCGGCTGTTTTATAACTTAACACAATTATTAGCTTCAAAAGCATGGTCATGAATACACCAGTTTTATTTAAGTTTTAAAATAGTTATAAATCGCATAATGACTGATGTTATTTCAGTTCAAAAAAGAAAATCAATTATTTATAATGTGTGAAAAGTAATTTTCAGTTTATTGAGACTTTTCAAATACAAAATAAACTTTTCAAAACCTGTGGGGGAATGCCGTTTGATTATTATGGGAATACTGGAATTTCACGGCTGGACCAGGTCTTAAATGGCACAATCAGGCAGTGAATGGGTGTAACACAAATATATGAAATTTTTTTGTAGTCGGTGATCGACACTCGCGAGGAAGATCTATGCAATGATGGTTGGACACAATTCTGATATAAAATGTGCCAGCTTGGACTCAGCTGATGTGTTTAATAAATCAAGATGGCGTTCTGCGATCCAGAAAACGGATACTGCACATTCTGGACATCAGGAGAAAGAAAATATCTGTACAACGTATTATAGAGATTGGTATCCTGAGAAGATCCGTGTCTCTATTCCTGTTTGTCCAGCACAAATATCACATGGTGTCACTGAGATTTGAACTAGGCGGTGTCTAACTGTTTGAGCCACGGACGACCAGGTCGTTAAATGCAGGTAGGAATTAATAAATTATATTTAAACCTTAATTTCAAACTGCTGTCCTCTCCCTTGCTTCCCTCCACGGCCGAACTTCTTTATCGTTCTCTTCTACGATTAATTTGACAGGTTTATCTCCTCTTTTAGATTTCCCAATTAATTATTCCCTGTTCTCTTTCACTTTTGTTTAATCTTCTTTTCTTATCTCTCATTCATTACTTTTTTTCTTCTTTTCTTTGGGCCTTTTCTCCTCCCATTCATTAGCGCTGTTACAGTTTTTATGTGTTAGCACATTTGTATTCACTGATTATTTTTTATTTATTTACTTATTTTAGTGTTGTGTTCTGTGAACACAAGTTGAAGCTAACGGCAATTATTCGATAACTCGGTCCTTGTTCTTCTTTCTTCTTCGAGATGGCAGGACAGCCATGTTGGTCGCCGAGAACAGTAGCCGAGCAAGAGGCGAAGCTCGTAAATCGTCCTGGCCCGCGCTATCAGAGACCGCTCCATTTTTAAGGGCCTCCCTCAACCAATTGGTAGCATGAGGATATTACATTGCGCTACCGTAAGGAAGCCTTGTTAAGGATAGAGACGGTTCTAACCGCTTTTTCTTTCTTTCATTCCTTCCTTCTTTCTTTTTTTACTTTTATTACCATAGATAAAACGCCGTAAAATAAAAAAGAGAGCAAAAAACAGGAGGAGGAGGTTTAATGGGAAGTAAAGTCACTTCAGATAGAAAAGTAAATCTAAGCGACCCTTAATAAAATTGGAATTCGCACTTCCTGACAGGAGTTATATCTCAGAAGGGGTGGATTGGAGAGAAACAAGGGATGTGCAAAGGCGCTTTGGGTGGTCAACTAAATTTCCACTAGGTAGTGATGGTTTGTAAAATATATGTGGAAACGCACCCAGACGTTCCTAACCAAGAAGTGCGTCGGACATCGATTTTGTCCGGCTTTCGAGAGGTTAATCTACATGGGTATAAAAACAATACCTATTTCAAAATTCTCTTAGTTTCGAAATTTTAGCATTTCAATTTTCAAACATCAGTCATAACAGCCAGCGTTCAGGAAAACGTTCTTGTAGTATAGTGGTCCAGGTGTTGGTTGCGTAATGTAAGCTGCACCGATTCCGGTCTTCATCAAATCAATTTATAACATATCTAAAAAAATTATTTTTACTCCACACAGTTCTCTTTGATTGTATTTGGCTCCATGGCTAAATGGTTAGCGTGCTGGCCTTTGGTCACAGGGGTCCTGGGTTCGATTCCCGGCAGGGTCGGGAATTTTAACCATCATCGGTTAATTTCGCTGCCACGGGGGCTGGGTGTATGTGTCATCATCATCATCATCATCATCATCATCATGACGCGCAGGTCGCCTATGGGAGTCAAATCAAAAGACCTGAACCTGGCGAGCCGAACATGTCCTCGGACACTCCCGGCACTAAAAGCCATTCGCCATTTCATTCTTTGATTGTGTGTAATTTTCCAGCGCATCCTTTTATTGATAACTTATTTCATTCTAATGCTTAGTTATAACATCACATTCTACAGATTGATGTGCTCGTCTGGTGGCCATGATCGTTAAGGCGCTGAAGTCTACACGGTCTGACACCGAGGTTAGCCTGTTCGAGTCCCGATGGTCGAAAGAATTTTCACCATCAAAATGTTAGCCAGCAGGGTAGGGGAGGTGGTGGTATACAATTTCTAATCACTAGCTTACGTGCCAAAAGACTGGATTAAATTCCAAACCTCTCCGCAGTGCTCATATGGAGTGAGGGCATATGACGCTGTTGATGGTGATTCGTTCGTCGAATGGGGTCGGTATGCCTTGGTGCTATTCGACAGGAGTAGGCTATGTGCCGGCACCGGGTTTCACCCTCTCCCTACTGCCATATATCACGTCATTCATTTCATTTCATTAACTCCTCTGATGACGTTGACGTCAGGAAGGGCATCGGGTGATAAAAACCCGTCACGACAGATTCATCTCACCTCATACCCGACCCCGTAGGGAAACGGGACAAGGGTTGGACAAACAACATTCTATAGACTGATGTCGAGTGGTCTCAGGAAAGGCCTGGTGTAGGTCTTTCCCGTTGAGGTCAATAGTGTGTTGTGATGATGATGATGCTGATAATGATGATGAGGAAGTGAAAGGGTGAAACTCGGTGTCGATACCTAGCGCAAGGCAACACCACCTCGTAAAGGGCATTTGAATTCGCTCGCGAAGCGATCTGATTGGCTTTCAGCAGCTTATAAAATGACAACGGAGCGACAAATCGATGAAACATGAAATGGCGTATGGCTTTTAGTGCCGGGAGTGTCCGAGGCCATGTTCGGCTCGCCAGGTGCAGGTCTTTTGATTTGACTCCCGTGGGCTACTGCGCGTCGTGATGAGGATGAAATGATGATGAAGACAGCACATACACCCCGCCCTCGTGCCACAGAAATTAACATATGGTGGTTAAAATTCTCGACCCTGCCGAGAATCGAACTCGGAACCCTGTGAGCCGAAGGCCAGTACGCTGACAATTCAGCCAACGAATCGGACTACAAATAGATGTATTTTTCTCAAATTATCTATCAGTATGACCAACGCTCTAACGCTCATATGCTCACGCTGCTGTGAATGTTAATACGTCGATGATGGCAGCCCTGTTTACTATTCTGACGTCGTCTGAGCCGCGTCCAACGAGCTAGAGCAGCGCTATGTTAGATCTCTAACCTATTTTGGCGACCCCACAGTCGAATCTTTACGGTTATATATTAGATCGATGGAAGAATACTAAACTCTTACCTAGGTATTGATTTTTTACCGGCGCAGATTTTTGCGAAAGCTCGAGAAACTCGGTGTCCGTCACACTACAGGCTCCTTTTATCTGTCTAGTTTTTCTCCAACTAACTTGAGTTAGGCTTCCTTTTCCATCTGCCCTATTTTACCTCCTTTAGTCAACTTCTGTTCTTTCTCGACCATGATAACCGAGCAAAATGACTCAGACGGTAGACCGCTGGCCTTCTGAGGCGAAGACGTTTTATTCATTAATTTATATTTTAATTTGAACATTTTTTTTTACAATTGTCAAAATATTGTAGAAGAATGGTGAATTGACTGAGCTGCCATCACTGCAGGCTCAAATTTGTGACGCTCCCATAGCCGTTCCTTTCCTTTCACACTTGTACTTTTGGTCTTGTTCGATCTCTAATGGACTTAAGTTCACTCACGCATGTTTTGTATAGTTAGTCTTTTATTTGAAGAGTTTTGTGAAGCATGGCAAATTTTGTCAAACTGAGCGAGCTGGCCGTGTGGTTAGAAAATAAAATGTAACATGAAAATTAAGCGTGTCCATGTCCATATAATATAATTTTTCTTGTGCGTGTTAAGAACGTGTCCTGACAGCTTGGCCATTCCTTATTGTTGCGGCTGGATTCGACCTTACGACCTTCAGCATAGGAAGAGAACATCAAATCAACTCTGCTACGAAGGCAGTTCAGAGTATTGCGAACTCTTAAAGCCGTTTCCATAGCGCAATAGCCCCGGAGGGCGGACCAGGCGGACCGCTGTTCAGCCCGAAGGCCTGCAGATTACGAGGTGTCGTGTGGTCAGCATAACGAATCCTCTCGGCCGTTATTCTTGGTTTCCTAGACCTGGGACAATATCTCACCGCCAGATAGCTCCTCAATTGTAATAATATAGGCTGAGTGGACTTAGAACCAACCCTCAGGTCCAGGAAATATTCCCTGACCTGGCCGGGAATCGAACCCGAGACCTCCGGGTAAGAACCAGGCACGCTACCCCTACACCGCAGGGCCGGCTCACACCCTGTATATACAAGTTTAATAAAACATTTACAGGCAATTACTAGTCTTTTAAACACCTTGACAATATTTCATGAAGAGTAATATATGTATCTTAAGCACGAAATATTTGAAGTAGTATTTACTGTTTCTGAGCTATAAAATTGGAATTTTACTAAGTTTAAGCTCATAAATGTTTATTTCCCAGTTAAGCAGTTATAAATGCCAACCGATTGCGGCCGGATTCGATCTTACGACCTTCAGCATAGGAAGAAAACATCAAATCAACTCTGCTACACAAGCAAGTCAGAGTACTGCGAACTCTTAAAACCGTTTCCACTTATTATGTTATTTCAAGGACTGTTTCTGTTTTCATAAAACTTGTTACTACATTTTAAGCAGTGCATTATTAGGTTGAAAGCTTGTACATTACATGGCTGCTGTTTAACACCACCAACGGTGTGGGAAGATGAATAGGACCTGAACCAGTTTCTATTTACGGGTTCACAGAGGTAAGATGGCTAATCGAGTCAGTCGTAAACTAGAAATACGAACGACAAACACGTTTTTACCGTTATTATCACATCTCGAAGCTCTCATTTTTAGGAGTTGGTCGTTTAGTGATAATTCTTGACAATTATACTAATTTTCTTGGAAGCTATCCAAATGCGTTCTTAGTCGTGTTTTCCATTCTCAGCAATTCAACTGTGTTCTACGAGCTACCGTTTTGTTCGCTCAGTCCAATTACGGTTGACAGCCTCCCCAGTTTACTGTTCCTACCGTTGTGTAAGTAACCTACACAAGTAACCTAACTAACATATGTTAGTGTTAGTTCATGACTAGTGATGATGATGGTGGCGAAATTATTTAAATAATAAGAGATTGAAATAAAATGAGGTAACCATCCTTTCCTAAAATTAATCAGAGGAGAAAAGTGAATAGTTCTTACCTAGATTGAGAGTTCTGTTTTTTTTTTTTTTTTTTTGCTAGTTGCTTTACGTCGCACCGACACGGATAGGTCTTATGGCGACGATGGGACAGGAAAGGGCTAGGAGTGGGAAGGAAGCGGCCGTGGCCTTAATTAAGGTACAGCCTCAGCATTTGCCTGGTGTAAAAATGGGAAACCACGGATAACCATTTTCAGGGCTGCCGACAGTGGGGTTCGAACCTACTATCTCCCGAACACTGGATACTGGCCGCACTTAAGCGAATGCAGCTATCGAGCTCGGTGATTGAGAGTTCGACACGGGACATACCTGAACTACTTTTCCCCCAGCCCTCCGCAGTCAAATAACCTTTATCTAAAAAATTAATAAAATAGACCAAACGATACTTTATAAATAAAGAAATTACAAATAGACTAAAGGTTGTTCCACCGGGCGAGTTGGCCGTGCGCGTAGAGGCGCGCGGCTGTGAGCTTGCATCCGGGAGAATGTAGGTTCGAATCCCACTATCGGCAGCCCTGAAGATGGTTTTCCGTGGTTTCCCATTTTCACACCAGGCAAATGCTGGGGCTGTACCTTAATTAAGGCCACGGCCGCTTCCTTTCAACTCCTAGGCCTTTCCCATCCCATCGTCGCCATAAGACCTATCTGTGGCGGTGCGACGTAAAGCCCCTAGCAAAAAAAAAAAAAAAGGTTGTTCCGCGTCGCATTTCCGTGAGCAAACGAAATTTCCCTGTTAGAAACCGCATATTTGAATTGTATCTCAAGGGTTAAAACTAAGGGTAGATCTGTCTTCATATTAAACAGCGAGCGGTTGACCTGTCTGTCGTCACGCGATAGCCGCAGTGTTGCCAACCCATAAATCTTTTCTCCGCTAAATTTTAGTTGAAAATCTGCTAAATTCAACTAAATTTCGAACTGAAGCAAAATAGCATATACCAGCTGTTTTAACTCAATACTCACCAGTTGCAGACCAGGAGTTCATCATCTCCGCGCATTATATGCTCTGAAGATGATGTGCTGAGTTGAGGTCGTATTGTTTCATATGAAGCCACAAGGTACTATTCGTTTTCAAAGAATATGCTGGCAGTTCACACGATACGGAAATTTTCAAATCTATTTCGAAGTTATTTTCACTTTCGTTACTGTTTTAATTGTTTTTGATAAGTGCGGAAAGAATTAATATCAAACAATTTCGCATTTATATTGCACTGCCAATAGACGCACCGTCCGTATTTGACATCACTGGGAAGCTCAACCAACTAGTATTTTAAAGTTTAATTATTTAACCACTCTTTACGAAATATTTCACTAGTTTTTAAGCTTTTCTTTCGACGTACCAAAAAGAACCTGATGTCAAAAGAAACACGTTATCAAACACGACACTACCCGGCTCATCAAGAGTACAGTAACGATTGTAACAAATACTGTACTGACCAAGGCTGTGGGCCAGAGCTGGTCTAGAAAACGAGTGGTAATATGCAGCATAGGTAAGGGTTATTCTGCCCGAAGGCAGGTCCGAACCTCCGCAGAGGTGTTCCTGAGCCGGAGTTTACGTGCGGTAGGGTGGCCAGTTCCTTTCCGCTCCTCCATTCCCTTACCCCCCACCAACAGCGCGTGGCAACCCATCCAACTCCTGACCACGCCCAATGTTGCTTAACTTCGGAGATCTCACGGGATCCGGTGTTTCAACACGGCTACGACCGTTGGCATATGCAGCATAAGTTCGATAAAACATGAATAATTACACTATATGCCATACTATGTTCTAATTTTTCTCTCCTGGTGATGAAAGATGAGATTATTACCGCTGAGAATCGCTAAAAGCAGTTTGAAAATCCGTCAAAAATCCGCTGTCTGCTAAATGGAAAATTTATCCGCTGTTCCAGTTTAAAATCCGCCAAATTTGGCGGAAAATCCGCTGAGTTGGCAACACTGGCGATATATTATTTATATAACACGTTCTTTTCTTTTAATAACGATCTACTGTAATTCCGTCTAATTTTGGTATTTTCGTACTTTAAAAATGCATTAAGGCTAATCTCTGATTATTTACAATTTTTGTTTTCTTCAACATGTCTTAATTATAAATAAAAATATAGCATGCACATTCTGAAAAAATACTAAAACTTTCATAGGCTAATCTTTCATTGCAAAGAACAGATCAGAGGCATTTGAAATGTGGTTACGTAGCAGAATGCTCAGAGCAACCTGGAAATATTTTGTAACCAATAATGAAGTGTTATGGAGAGCTGGAGCTGTGCATAAGCTGGCAAACATCATAAAAGCCAGGAAAACAACTTATTTAGGCCATTCTCTACGCGGTAAGAAGTACGGGCTCTACACCTGATATTAGAAGGAAAGACAGAAGGAAAGCGAGGAGGTGGTAGACCCCCGCTCTCTTGGCTCCAAACCATCAAAGACTGGACTTGCATCAACAACACCAAACAGCTCTTCGTGTTAGCTAAAGAAAGGGATGCTTTCTCCAGGGTGATCGCCGACGTCTAGAGGGACTGGATATGGCACTTGAAGAGAAGAATATTTCACTTTATTCATACATTTAACACATCCCATTAATGAAACAAACTCCGCATAGTAGTGTAGACAATCATTCATTCATTCATTCAGAATCGTAAGTAGCGAGCAGTTCCGCGGCTAAATACCAACTATTATGTGAGTGGTGTCCACTTCAGAATGCTCTAGAAAATCACGTGCAACCCCTATACCCCTGAAAATAACAACATGGCGTCGCTAAGCCGTAGGGGAAAGCATCTCAGCTAGATCTACCTGCAGATGTGGGCGTTGAAAATATAGCGACGAAAAGACTACCGATGTCAGACGTTTTCTGACAATGGAACCGATCCCGGGTTAAAAAATTCACACGTAGTCAAATCTTTCACGCGGAGGAGAGGGACTCATTAATACTTCGTCGCTGGAAAGGTAAAAGGTTGTATTCCACAAAGCTCTTCCTATCAATTATTCTCCTTAAGACTGGTCACGCCTCCCAGCCACGTATGGATATGCAGTCCATCAGAACAAATTTTGTTGTGTTCATTTTCCTATGCCCATGTGTAAAGGAAAATGAACCTTACAGTACCGTACTGTAGGAATGTACGTTTGCATTACGTATTTACGCACTCCTAGTGTACAATGCATGTAAGGTTCATTTTCGTTTAATCATCGACATAGGAAAACGAACACAACGGACATTGTTCTGATGGACTGCGTATCCATATGTGGCTGGGAGGCGTGACCAGTCTTAAGGAGAATAATTGATAGGAAGAGCTTTGTGGAATACAACCTTTTACCTTTCCAGCGACGACTTAATACTGTTTTGATTTTCACTTTCTAGTTTTAATAGTCATCTTCATTTTTAATAAATGTCATTGTTATCTAGATCTTCATTTATAATTAGTTGTTCAAATATCATCTTGTGTAAATCTGATGCCACTGTAAGGCGAAAAATGCTATAGTGTTTAAACAAATACCTAAATAAATCAATGAGTAAATAAATACATAAATAAGTATCCTCATGTTAACATATGTTTCGGTCCACAGTCGGGACAGGCAAAGAAGCAAACAATAACCAATACCAGACTTCAAATACATTCTTATTTTTGACTGTTAAATGTTTTTACAACTTTTACGTAGCCGTATAGGTGGATCTACTTCTTGTACGCTGTATATTCACAAACATATAACAATATAAGTCAAGAACGTTTAGAACTAAGGCTAAGGCTGTATATTCACAAGCATATACCAATATAAGTCAAGAACGTTTAGAACTAAGGCTAAATAATATAGCGTTTTGTTCTATGTCTTTCGTCTTTGAAGAGATATTTACTCTAACTGTTAGGTTCTTTAGCCTCGTCGAAACTAATTTAGGGTTCCTAGCTGGACTTCTGAGAAGACAATAAGAAGAAGAACATGAGTATATAATTAAAATATATTCTAACATTTTAACAATTATGAGAAGGTTGTACTCAAAATTTGAAGATAAATGATTTTACTCTTGTTATTAATATTCATCAGTTCACAATAATCATAATTTAATAATAATAATAATAATAATAATAATAATAATAATAATAATAATAATAATAATAATAATAGGTGTGGCCTCTGGAAAAGCCTCGTGCTGGTATTTCGAGTTGACGTCTTATAGGCGACCTGCTCGACTGTGATGATGAGGTCCTAACTAAGACGAATTCTAATACTGAAGACAGTACATACACTCAGTCCTCGAGCGATCGAAATTAACCAATGAAGATTAAAATCACCGGCCGAGCCTGGAATCGAATCTTGGATCTCTTTGGACAAAAACCAGTATTCTAACCATTTAGGCATGGAACCGGACATGATAATAATAATAATAATAATAATAATAATAATAATAATAATAATAATAATAATAATAATAATAATACCAAACCCTACGGCACTTAACGCCCTTGAAAGGGCCTTGGCCTGCCCAGCGACCGCTGCTCAGCCCGAAGGCCTGCAAATTACGAGGTGCTGTGTGGTCAGCATAACGAATCCTCTCGGCCGTTATTCTTGGTTTCCTAGACCAGGGACACTATCTCACCGTCAGATAGCTCCTCAATTGTAATAATATAGGCTGAGTGGACTTAGAATCAACCCTCAGGTCCAGAAAATATTCCCTGACCTGGCCGGGAATCGAACCCGGGGCCTCCGGGCGAGAGGCACGCACGCTACCCCTACACCACGGGGCCGGCAATAATAATAATAATAATAATAATAATAATAATAATAATAATAATAATAATAATAATAATAATAATAATATGACATCGGAAGAGCTAAGGAAGATTCTTGGACCCAGGAAACCAACAGGTGAATTTACATTCCGCTTAAGATCAAACCAAGAACTACCCCAAAGATTTGAAAATAACTTATCACTACCACAATGAAGAAAATAACATTGCCTTTCTATGGATTTATGATAAGGGATGGAACCGGAAAGACTCATCAACAGGATTCTCACTCTGAGGTGAATAGGAAAACGCAAATTCCATGGGTGAAATACCTGTAAGTCCATCGGGATCTAGAAAAGTGTGGAATCAGGGCAAAGACAAACGGAACAGAGAGTCTTCAGAAGAAAAGTTGTGGAGGAGAAGGATCTGTCGGACGAGAAAACGAGAATGAACAGAGTACAAAAGATAAAAGAAAGATAAAGAAAGCAGCTTCAGATATAGTCTACTTAGAGGTGAAATATCTCCAAATTAATCAAAAATGGACTTGAATTCCTTGTGCTCTGAACGCCTCATGTGTGGAGGGATGTATTCTCTACTGCGTGTTATTGTGGGGGCTGGTAATGAGATGCGTTGTGTGTGAATGAAGAAGTTTAATAAGAAAAACAGAACAATCCAGTCTCCGACCAAGATAAATTTACTAGACAAGATTACAATTCCTACCAAGAACGGGAAGCGAACCTGAAATCCTCTAAACCGAAAGCCACTACGCTGACCAATAAGTCAAGGAGCCGGGCTGAGTTGTTTGAATACAATGTCTGGAGATGTTCATACTCCTATCATTGGAATAATTGCTCCTCGAGTCAGAACAGTGTATTCCTGGGAAGAATTTTGAAACAAGGCTCCCAAAGAAGAGATAATGAATGTTACTCTGGTTCGAGTTCGACCACTCAACTTTGACTCACCAGTTCTGTTATAGAAATTTGAATACATCGAGTTGTATGTCAACTGTGTTATCATGAATTCTTGGAACAAACTTTCGTTTGAGATTCATAGACAAGGTAATGTAGCATGTGTTTTTAATAAGCCGAACTAATTATGTTGTTAATTAGTGATCTACGGGCACAAGGCTGTCAAGTGTTAATTGGGAAACGCACCACGCCTCTTGTGATTTCCGTTCATGAAATGCCTTAGGTAATACTGTAACAGAGAGCGCACTATATCACCGTCAATCCCACTGACAGGTATTACTTAGCAATTGGTTACATACAGAACATGTTATTAATCACTGAAACGTTGTATTTGCTCACCTATACCATAACACTAGGCTGTATATTATTGGTATGAAACTATTACACTGTGAAAGTCGAACTAAATATCTGGATTCACGACTTAGGCCCGGTTTCATCAATTAATGTTAGGTGTTAACACTACTGCTGAATAGATTTAACACACAATTTAACAAAATGATCGCCTCATCGAGAAATGTTAGCACTAACAAATTGTTAATACACGTGTTAAATTAGCATGGCATCGGCCCAATTTCAAACCTATAAACAGCTGTTAAAATTTCAAAATGGCAGCATCTATAAGACGTAAGTTTGAAGCTGTACTACTGTATAGGGATGCCGTATCACTAACCTGAAAAAAATAGTACAAAAGTCCCGGAAAAAGAGGTCACAGACTACTGATGACATCACTGAACTCTAATCACTTTTATTGGCTTCACTTTCATCACAGACCATTGGCCTATCACATTTGTCATTAATGTTTATTTTTCCTGTCCCATCCGTACTTTTCTGAAGATGAAATATTCTGTAAAATTATTTTGTTCTGAAACAAATAGTGCTAAAACTGGATGCAACTGAATTGTTTGAAGTTACTCTGCAAACACACTACACCTTTCACAGTCGCAATTGTGAACCTGTTTCTGTTTTTGATCCACTGTGAATTAGGCAATGAAAATATTCGCTCTGTGTTTTCGTATTTACGGTAAAATAATACTTAAAAAACTTACAGAACTCAATTTACACACAATTCATGGGCAGACTCAACCTCTAAACAGCACTGAGCTAGAAAGAAACCGGAAGCAAACAATAGTTGTAAACAGAAATTGCTGTCTAAATGTGGGGGAGAAGTTGAGAACTAAACATCGCGTGAAGTTTAAATAATTTATTAAAACCCCTCAAAAAGAGCATATTTGTCAAATTTTTCGAAAATCCGGCAAAACGCTTTTCGTGCTGTTATAAAGAGGACATGTCCGAGAAAAAGAGCACATATGGCATCCCTACTGCTGTATGAAAATTATCTATAAACTTAAGAAGACGAAGTTTAAAGTTTTCAGAAGAAAATTTTCTACAAGGACACCTAATTACAGAAGCCATAATGAATAAGTTTCTAGAGTAAATTGAAAATACAACCTGTGACAATAAATTTCGGTGAATAGTCCTGTACTATCAACATAGATGAATAATGCACGACAGTGACCTTATTGTCCTTCGAAGTAGCTCCCTGCTATAACTATGCACTGCTGAAGTCGGCGATACATGTCCTGGAAACTTTGCAAGAAGGCTTCCTTTGAGATGGTGTTCAAAAGCCTCGTCATGTTTCGTTGAATGCCAGGAATATCGTCAAATATCTTTCCTTTCAGAGCGAGTTTGATGCGTGACTTTTCGGCTCTGACCTTTTTCCGACGAGGGGATCCCGTAGAACGCCATTCCATGCTTTGCTGTTTCGTTCGGATTCCAGGGTGGGATATGCTGTGGATTGCTGAAAATATTCTCTTGCGTAAGTCTGTGGGTGTATGTAAGGACGAATGCGACCAGTTGATATATCGCAGTGGATAAGTTTAGTGGAATTAGGTATGTGAAGTTTTGTCATCTTCAGTGCGTTACTTTTCTTAAGTAGTTCTGTATCATCACCTTCCTGATTATCTCCCATGCCATCATAGTTGAGGGGTGTAGGTGAATTAATGGTGTTTTATGCGCTACAGTTCACGTGCAACCACGTTCTCGGTTCCTGAGATATGCCTGATACCTGTGGTGAACTCTGTAATACTCTGCAATTGCCGAGCTTGCCTTGGAGGTGTCTTGCTGGAATGCATAGACTAATGGTTTATGATCTGTAAAGATTGTGAAATTCTGCCCTTCTAATAAACATCGGAAGTGTTTGATTGAGCTGTAGACGGCTTGCAATTCACGGTCACATGCACTGTACTTCATATGTGTATTGGTTAAGCTTCTGGAGAAGAAATGTAAGGGTTGTTTCTGGTAATTTCTTGCTGGAGTACTACCCCAATAGCAGTGTTCGGAGCATGGTGTTGCTGATGAGCCAGTAGCGTTGCTCTGCAAAGGACCTCTTTGACTGCAGTAAATGCGTTTCTTTTTTCCGCCCTCCACTCCAGTGCTTTGGTGCTGTTTTCCTTGTATCCTGTTAACTTGGTGGTTAGTGGCTGCCGTAATTTTGCACCATTTGGAATGAATCTGTGGCTTAAATTAAGCATGCGAAGAAAACGCCCTAATGAATTGGCTGATTGAGGTTTGAGGAAGTTCTTGATGGCTTCTACTTTTCATGGAAGCGGTTTCAGACCGTCTTGATTTATCAAGTAGCCCAAGGACTGAATTTCTTCTGCACCAAAGTCGCATTTTACGGCGTTAACACACAGACCACACTTATCAAGTATCTCAAAAACAATGCGAAGGTGGCGCTGATGTGTTTCTTTGTCAAGATGAAGCAACGAGTATATCATCCAACTAACAGCAAACGAAGTCGAGTCCCATCAACACAATTTTCATAAAACTTTGAAAGGTTTGAGCATCATTTTTCAGTCCAAAAGGTATGAAGTGGTGATGGCTGCATAGGGATGTTGACTTCGTGGACAGGTATTTGTTGGAAATCACGGATCAAGTCAATGGATGTAGGAGACTGGAGCAATTACTCTTGGAAGATCTACATAATCCTTGTTTGAGCATATATTCAAATTCTTGTCGTTTTGCTTTCATCTTCTCAGATGTGAGTCTCCTTGGCTTAGCAACTACAGAGGGCCTTCAGTCTCGATGTAATGCTTCATGTAGTGGTTTCCTGTTTACTGTATTGAGACGTGTCAGGTCTGGAAATTCATTTAAAATGGACTGGTATGGGTTTCAATGCTCTGTATCTCTAACTTCTTCTACACTGTTTTGGTAAGTTATGCAGTTAGTAATCAATGAAGTATTGCCATTGACTAAACGTTGGCGTTATCTGTCGATCAGTAGATTAAAATGTGAAAGAAAGTTAATTCCAAGGATGGGTCCGCTTACATCAGCTGTGATGAAAGGCCACTGGAATTCCCGGCGTGACCAAAGATCGAGCTTTAATAACTTCTGATCATATGATTTAATTTTAGTGTTATTAGCTGCGAAAAGTTGAAGTTTATTTACAGTGTGCCTTTCGTTAGTTTAAGGTGGAACACTGAAACATCAACTCCAGCATCTATCAGAAAGTGGGCTGCTGATTCCCTGTCACTTACATATAGGCGACTCAGCTTGGTTTACTGGCTCTATGTCGGCGTCGAGGGACGGACAGTTAGTTTTCCGTATTACCTGACTGGGCTTGAAGTACTGTACTCATACTGCATAGCTGCAAACACTTGTAATTACGTTCACCGAACTTCGAGTGCTAATAACATAGGTGTGGAGTTGCACGGGAATTAAGGCTGTTGGATATCTTTCTAGAATGTGATCTGTACCGCGTGACTGGAGTCGCCTGCTTAAATCTGAAACTTGAATGTGAAGTTCAGATACCTGTTTTTTTAACTCCTCTGTGTCGTCTCGGTGGGGACTGACAACATTTTTAGGTCCTACCTGGAAGGATGGGGTTGGTTTCAGTCCCCAAATTTGATCTGCCATGGTGGCAAGTCTAGCCAGATCGTCACTGCTCGCTGACGCATGCCACGAGGTAGGCGTTGTAACCATGATTTCTTAAGAAATTGTTCACCAACCTTGTCATCGGCTAAGTTTCTCATTTCACACAGAAGTTGGGAGGGTTTGCGATCATCAAGTTCCAGTTCCGTAAATAGTGTCTGTGTTCTTTGTGTGTCACTGTCCGCGAAAACTGATACCAATTATTCTTTAATAGTAACATGTTTTGCGCAATGGGGCGGTTTACCAAGGATATCCGCAACCTGGTTAATATTTCCGCGTCGATTGAACTCACCACTGTGTCATGTTTAGTCTGATCGCGAGTTATGTTGCTCGTATGAAACTGAGCTTCAAGTTGTATGAACCACATCCTATGATCTGGCTTCCAAAAAGGTGGCACTTTAACACTTACACGTGCTAATGCATGTTAGTGTCCGGTATTTACTTCTTCGTTATCTTGCGACATCACGTCGGTGTCACCAATTTGTTGGGGGAAAATTATAAATTAACCATAAGAAACACACTAGGCTAGACCTGTAACTATTTGTTTACATTCTTCTACACATAACTTACAATAAGAAAGCAACATGAATATTCATAAAAAAACAAATGAAACATATATTTCTTCGTTATTCCATTACGAATATAATGCCATTATTCTATGCTTCTTGAGGTTAGAAGATTCACTTCCACTACACAATCTAGACCAGTGCCTCTCAGGGTGCATGCGCGTGGTGCATGCACTGTGCACGGTGCAAAAGACGACTTTGCTTGGTTTACCAGAGTGCAGACCCCCACTCCTCGATTTGGAGCAATAGCGCTGTCTCTCTCTTTCCCCACGCCAGTCTCGCTCGCTCCCCCTGTCTCCCTCTTCCTCACTTGGTCTGCAGCGTACCAAATCCGAGCCGAGTTGAGCCGAGTTAAGCCAAGCTTAGCCGAGTAGCCCAGAGACGAAGCGTTGCTCCGAGCCGAGCCGAGGGTAAGCGATGCACAGTGCACGGAGCTCTTGCGCCTCGATTTGCACACGTGAGATTTTGGGCGTTTGAGAGGCCCTGATCTAGACTATCGTTTGTCTCGTATTCATTATAATAACGCTTTTGTTGCCTCTTACTGCACATGTTTACATACCAGCGGTCTCCGCTAACCATAAACTATAATAACCTCATCCAAGTGTTAAAAACCGTCCACTTCATGACCGTATCGATGAGTACAATCAACAAATTAATTTAAAAACCACCTAATCGATACTTTATTTTTTGCCTTTGGCAAAATTAAAAATACATTAGCACACACAGAACATGTTTCGACCACTTAGTGGTCATCTTCAGCTGTATAAAGATAGTTTAGATGAAAAATATTGGACAGTAAGCACATTATACCTTAAAACTATGTCCCATGGGATCCTAAAAACTATTGCTCTAGGTGCTCTAAAAGAAGGGAGGGGGGTTGGGGGAGGTTGGGGGTGGGGGTAAGGTAATATGTGTGGATGATACTTATATTACAATTCGCGTCTACAATTGTGTTAAAAAACTTCTTAACTAATATACATATTTAAAATATTTAAAATCGTCTGTGGCGATACATTTTTCGTAATAACGCTAGGTGGCATGAAAAAAAAGTCGGTGTTTGTAACAGTCTTCAGGCATTTGTGAGAAGGATACTTAAATTAAAATTCGCGTCTACATAATTTTAAAGAAACTTATTTACTAATAAACATATTTGAAAAATATCTTCAAGAGTCTATGGTGAGGCACTTTTTAAAAACACTTGGTCTTAAATAAAAAAGTCTATGTACAGTATATTCCAGTCTTCGGGTATCTGTTGTTTGTATTTTGTGATGATTATCTTCCTTAATTATTACTCTTTCTCTATGGGTGGGCCAATTCAATACTTTCCTGTTTTTATTTGAACCTCTGCTAGTCGTACAATCCTGATATCGTTTAAAGTCGCCCTCTACATCTGTACTAGCCGGTACTGTGCATTTAGCTGGTACGACTACAAGACAAGGTTAAATAAATTTTAAAAGGTGAACGGAAGCAATGGGCACATACCCCACACAAATAAGGGCAAAGGCAAGAGACACTTACCTCGAGTACACTAGGAGTTGCCGTAAATACAGAGAAACAAAGCTGGTACGGTATTAATCTAATTAGCACTAGTTGAAAGAAAACCAACCAGATTCTAGGATCCAAAAATTAGTTTTAATTTCACAGTTTAGTAAACTGCCTTCAACAGCGGTATTCAAATATTAATGAATGAACTGACCGTGCGAACAAGGCAATACGTTAAGTCTCGGTACCATAAAGTAAGACAGAAAATACATAACACTGAAGTAAACGGAGATGGAGATCGATCTTAAAGTCCCTGTTAAACAGAAGTTTGCTCACTCTCTTGAATTAAGTCATTGTCTGTTCAAGCCAGGACCTAATTTCAACAGCATTGTTCTAGCTGGGAATAAGTACGCTGCAGAGATACTTACAGCGTTTGGACTTACTCCATTGATGTGCCATCTACTGTCAAGTTAAATTGAATGGAATGTTTGCTTATAGCCATTACTTTGGTCATTTCCGTTTTTAAACGCAGACCTGCTGCAGCACCGTGTTCAACCACACAGTATCCGCAGATCTTCAGTGCTTGTTGCAAGCAGAACAGTATCATCTGCATATCGCAAGATTATTCATTGTAATCCCCTTAACAACGATGCCCTCCTTCACATGGTCGAAAGCTTTTTCATAATCGATAAAACACGCTTATACATCCACAGACACGTCTATGCATCTTTGCACTAAAACCTGCATTCCCAACAATGCCTCTTTGGTGCCAAATCCATTTCGGAAACCAAACTCGGTGTTACCTATTATGATTCACATTTGCTGTATATTCTTGCATGTATTACTTTTAGGAAGATTTTGAGAACATGGCTTATTTTGCTTACGATTCTGCAATATGCATGAGATTTAGCCATTGTTTTCTTTGGAATAGGGATGAAAATTGATGTCAACCAGTCATGAGAGATCGACACATTGGTGTATACCAGACTGAATAGCTCTGTCAGGATATCCAGTGATTGGTCTTCTTGAAGAATTTTTAATATTTCTATAGGTATACCACCGGTCCAGGTGCTTTTCTATTTTTGCAGTTCTTGAGTGCATACTACTTCCTGGCGAGTTATTAATGGTCATTCATCTGTATTGCGAACAGAAGTACACGGACCGGGCGAGTTGGCCGTGCGCGTAGAGGCGCGCGGCTGTGAGCTTGCATCCGGGAGATAGTAGGTTCGAATCCCACTATCGGCAGCCCTGAAGATGGTTTTCCATGGTTTCCCATTTTCACACCAGGCAAATGCTGGGGCTGTACCTTAATTAAGGCCACGGCCGCTCCCTTCCAACTCCTAGGCCTTTCCTATCCCATCGTCGCCATAAGACCTATCTGTGTCGGTGCGACGTAAAGCCCCTAGCAAAAAAAAAAGAAGTACACGGTACCCTATTATCATTACTTCTTCATCGTTAGTTACTTGACTACCCAGGTAACAATATTCATCTACTTCCTTTAAGACTTCATTTCCTGCTAGTAGGTAACTAAATTAGTAATTTCGATGTCACAAAATGCTAAAATATCAAACGTAAACTTTGCAGTCTATCGAAACCTGAAGTGATAAGGGCGGGTCCAGACTTGTTGCGTATCTCCGTTGCGTATCATCCGGTGATACGATACGATGTAAAACGAGAATTTTCCTCCACCATATCATCCATGCGTACCCGTATTCGAGAACGCGTATCAAATGAGCTCTGTTTCGCGCCAATTTTCAATCAGCCATGACTAAACTTAACTGACTGAAGAAACTAACAGTTAATAAAACAAATTGCCTGAAGCTAGCAATTAAGAAAGAGCAATTTGTACAAACCCTTTATCTAAGCTAATTCTTTTCTTTGATTTATTTCATTATCAAGAGGAAACTTAGCGGAAAGACGCACAAAATGTCATTTGTCGCGGTTAACCGATTTGGACAGCACCACAGCAAGTAGTGGAAACCCGCCCAGAGATCTGTAGCATGTGCAGCGACTAAGGGTAACTGGCCAAATGACTTTTAATTGTCATATCACGCCATACTACTATTTAACTGTAATACATGCGTAAATGTTCCTTCGGTGAGTATTTTATTGTATAGTACTATTATTACTGCACTTAACTGTCAACTTTTAGATCTTTATCAAAATTCGCCGAGAGAGCATCAAAAACTAAACCATTTTGTGTTTTTTTAAATTTGATGTCCTACACCTCTCTTCCCCGCTATATCCTGAAGACACCGGTATTTTTTTTTTGTCTATACATTACCCCCCCACCTCCCCCACATTCCCACTCGCCGCTAATGACGACAAAAGACCGTCATGTGAGAGAACAAGCCGTTGCGTATCACCGTATTAACATTTTGGAACGATATGATGACACGGGGTACACTCCACACTGATACGCAACGGAGATATGTAACGAGTCTGGATGCGCCTTTACACTTCGTACACTATAACGTACCTGAAAACATGCCACTTTAAACTAAGTCGACATTGAAAAAAGCTACCTTCTTAAAATATAATAAAACATAGATAGCACCACTATTATTCCGGTTCGTATAACAAAGTTCGAATTGAAATAAAGGTCTTGGGAGCGTTCGTGCTCTCGAGCAGTCTTATACTCCAATGATGAGAGCAACCGAGTGTTCGCGAGCACTCTTTTACTCCCATGGTGAGAGCAAAAGAGTGCTCGCGAGCACTCTTATACTCCCATAGTGAGAGCAACAGAGTGTTCGCGAGCACTCTTTCATCCCCATGATGAGAGGAACAGAGCGTTCGCGAGCACTCTTATACTCCCATGCTGAGAGCAACAGAGTGTTCGCGAGCACTCTTATACTCCCATGACGAGAGCAACAGAGTGTTCGCGAGCACTCTTTTACCCCCATGATGAGAGCAACAGAGTGTTCGCGAGCACTCTTACTGTATACCATGATGAGAGCAACAGAGTGTTCGGGAGCGCTAGGTTGAGAACGCCTTCTTAGAATAAAATCAACATCAGCGTATTGTTGATCTGTTACACTGTAATCAATAGGTACATTCTGAGGAGGTTTGTTCTCCCATCTGAAAGCAGTCTGTTGTAGTTGCATTCGTACGGAAGCTCCGAAACAGCTGATTAACAGAAGAACTGTGATCGTCACGACCACAGTAATTTAGTACGTCTGTACCAAGAGGACATGTGCTACAATCAGTTCTCTAGCATTTTAACCACATCATTTAAATAACATCACAAGCAGCTTGGTACTGAATAAAACATCAGTTAGCCAGCCCACTCCACACCTCAGCCCAGCTCGTATCAGTCTGCTAATTAATGGTTTAACTCTCATTTTATTATTACGATCCCCAGCGAACCTTGCTCTTCTCACAACTATCTGGTGTAATTACTTTTAAAATTAGAGTATCGAAAACTGTCTTCTTAACACGGAGATTCCATTCAAGGTTATTAATTTAGCTGTGTGGTGTAGCTTCGTATTCAGGCTTGAATTTTAACACATAGAGACAATTGAAGAAGTTGTGTTTGGTGAAGAGATTATTTGCCTGCAATTTTCGTTACGTCACACCGATACAGATAGGTCTTATGGCGACGATGGGATAGGAAAGGGCTAGGAGTGGAAAGGAAGGTGGTGGTGGTGATTATTGTTTTAAGAGGAAGTACCAACTACGCTACCATCCTCTATATAATACTAATCAGAGAGAGAAAATGGAAGGGGTCTGACAGTTCGAAAAATGAACGTATCGGCCAAAGAAAGACAAGGGCTACGAACGGTGTGAAAATGAAAGACTCCCTAGGCCTCCTAATACCGTCGGCGTCGGAAAAGAACAAGAGTTGACCAAGGGAGGTCGGATAGGATAGACGATAGTGAGGAGACTGGCACAAGTAAGTGGCTGCCATGGCCTTAATTAAGGTACAGCTCCAGCATTTCCCTGGTGTGAAAATGGGAAGTCACGGACAACCATCTTCTGAGCTTCCGACGATGGGGTTCGAACTCACTATCTCCCGATTGAAGCTCACAGCTGCGCGACCCTAACCGCACGGTCATTTGCTCGGTGAAGAGTTATTGAGGAGGGGTATGCCAAATCCCCGATGTCTCAAATCCCTGATGGCAGTGGGAGGGTATGCTGTTGATGGTGATTATTGCTTTAAGGGAGAGTACATGTAGAAAATATCCCCTACAACCCTCCATGGATGGAGGTCGTAGAACACCCCTACGGAATACTCTGCTTGTCGTTGCGTCATCTCCGAACAGGCTAAGAAGGCCCTTGGAGAATTCGAAGGTAACCTCGGCACTAAGGTATAGAATGGGATATCCGGCCACCTATGCCCCTAAGAATTAACCAGGTACTCATTTGTGGTGTACGCTGAGTGAACCTCGGGGCCATGTAGGTCTACCTCTCAAGAAATGGATTTCTTCTGCATCTTTCGTCTTGATGATGAAGAATCGAACCCACGTCTTTCTGGGTCAAGCGAAGTGCACAGTGCCCCGAGGTTCGGTCAGCCTACACCAAAAATGAGTACCAGGACAATTCCCCTGGGCAAAGGCAGCTGAGCGTAAAGATAAAACCACTCATCCCCACCAAGTGCCGAGGTTACGCATATAGTAGGCTAGAGGAAGTATTTACTTTCCATCCCTCCAAGGTCCTTCATAACCTATACAGAGATGACTTTGATTTTTTCTATCATTAAAAAGGAACCATTCTTCTTTTTCTTCTACCGCTTTTCCCACACCTGTGGGGTCGAGGGTGCGAATTGTGTCGCACATATGCATTTTACCCTGTTTTACGACCGGATGCCCTTCCTGACGCCAACGTTATGTGGTGGAATTTTGTCCCCAGGAGTTCTTTTACGTGCCGGTAAATATACTGACACATGACTGACGTATTTGAGCTGCTTTGAATACCGATGGACTGAGCTGGGTTCGAACTCGCCAACTTGAGCTGAGAAAGCGTTCTACCCATCTGAACTATTTCCTACTTTTAAAGGCTCGCTCAAACTTATGTTTCTACTAATATCATTCCACACCATCTCTCCAAGCTTGGAATATACCGCTTAGTCGAGCAACTCGTCTCCTTACTCCAAAGTCTTCCCAGTCCGGAGCTCGCAACATTTTCGTAACACTTTCGTAGGAAATCACTAAGGACAAATCATGCTGCTTTCCCTTGGATCTTTTCCAGGTCTCGTAACAAGTAATCCTGGTATGAATCCCATACACTAGTCGGGGTGTTACCAGAGACTTATACACACTCTCTTTTACATCCTTACTACAACCCCTAAATACCGTCATAACCATGTAATCAGTCTAAAACACTAGACAGTGATAGGAACGCATGATTCAGCTCAGCTTACTCTTCCTTTTCTCAACTTCCCCTCATTTAGTCGCCTCATACAACAGAAGAGGGGCTTAAAAGGGTAAAAAAATGAAAGACTCTACCTTCATAAATTAATAACGATGATTTAGAAATGTAGATTTGAACAGGGAACGAGAGGAAGGTGCTGTAATAAAATGGAGGGAATACGGGACATAGCTGGATTCCCGTAGCCTCTACTACACATTCACAAGTTGTGAGAACATGTCAAGTAAGGGCAGAAACAACCACATTGTGAGCCTGTGTAAACGCTTATCATCGAAGGAGGAAGGGTTTCAATTCTTAGAAGAATGAAAGTGTGTGATAAATCAGGAGAAAGGCCAGGAAAAGTATGAAAACAACGACTCCCCAGGCTTTGCAGAATCTTATAGAGTCAGGAGAAAACGGAATCTGAGTAAGTGAAGTCGAATATGAATTTGACACAAGCCTGTGGATGTAATGTTCGACTCGGCTTGTGGACCGTGGTCAACACTTCACGATCAAAAGTTTTGGGGCCCTGAAGGCAATATGTGAGGCTGTTTCTACGAAGTCTCAAGGGCCTAAAATAAAACCAACGTCAAATCATTATTTAACTGCAACTAATGGTTGGAAAGTGTCACTCACAGGGTCGGCTGGTGTGTGAATTTCAGTGATACGTAATAACACTCTTTGGCCCAGTGAGGAAAGCAAGTGAAACTACCTCAAGCCTCAGTTCCCTAAAGGACAGATGAAATTGGGCTAGATGAGAGCTGATGGTGGAGTTTTCTGGGATCCAACTAGCTTTTAGGCTGAGGACTCAACCTGTCATCGTTGAAGAAACAAAACCTCGTATGTCACAATGCTCTTCCTATCCATTATTTTACTTGACTGGTCGCGCCTCCCAGCTACATTTGTAAATGTAATCTATCAAGTAATACCCGTTGTGTTCATTTTCCTATGGATATCCGTAAAGGAAAATGAACCTTACCGTACCGCGCTGAGGGAGTGTATGTTTGCATGACGTATTTACACACTCCTACGGTATACTGTGGTTATGATTCATTTTCCTTTACAGATTTGGATAGGAATATGAGCACAACGAAAAATGTTCTGATGGACCGCATATCGATGGCTTACTTCTAAAACCTCGTATCTCCCAATGCTCTTCCTACCCATCATTTTCCTCAAGACTGGTCACATATGTATATGAAGCCCATCAGAACAATTTTCGTTGTGCACTTTTTCTTACGCAACAGTGTAAAGGAAAATGAACCTTAAATGCATTATACTGTAGGAGAGTGTAGGTTCACCATGCAAACAACATCGCTTACAATTCAGTATGGTAAGGTCCATTTTGCTTTACGCGTCACGATAGGAAAATGAACACAGCGTAAATTATTCTGATGGACTGCATATAAATATGTGGCTGGGAGGCGTGACAAGTCTTTAGGATAATAATGGACAGAAAGAGCATTGAGACATACGAGGTTTTTTTCTTCACGATTATATTGTTGATCTGTGAGACTTCCATTTAAAGACAGTAACATGTAAAACTCCCTAGGCCTTCAAATCTCTCAGGACACAAGAATAATTCGAGAATGGTCAAGGAAAGATGAAACTGAGGAACCTGGTACAAAGACTAGGAAAACAACAGATAAGGAATCTGCCACCTTGGCGACTGCCCTAAATTCAGATCAGTAGTGATTGATTTATTGAAGTGGTAGTTATGCCACACTCGGCTAGGGTCTCCGTGAGAACTTGGTAATTTTGCAGTTACTTGATGTTGACATTAAAAATTCAACTTTAGCATTCTATGCCGAGTTCCTCTTCTCTAACATCTTGAAGTATCTCAAGAAGTGATCTATTTGTAAGCAACGGACTCTGTCGCAGTACAGCGGCTGACATAACAAAGAAATTGCTCTCCCTGTGTGTTCTGCATTACTGAGATGAGTTTCCAGATGTACGCAAGCGTCCGGCAACATTCACTGTCTGCAGAGAATGTGTAATTGTACGCATCACGGCTTCTTATTTCAGTAGGAAATGGATTGTCCTCCACAGCAATAAATAAAGCCTTTCTCATTCTTAGTTTCGTATCATCTGTCTAATAGTTTCATTCACGCTGACAAACCGCACTTGCTTTTTTAGCCAGTTATTTATGGTTGACGGGCCTTACCGCGCTTTTTTAATAATACATTAAGAAGAAGGAGGGTTATCTAGATAAAGACATACTAGATAAAGAAATAATATAAAGCCGTTTGGTGCATAGATGTCACGCGAACTTTCACAGAAATGTAAGGCGCACATTTCCATGACCTATGATAGATTAGGTTGGTTATATATTGACTTACGTGGTGACGTTATTCGTAAAGCCATATCATAGACAATCTAGAAAGATTTCTTTTTCCCGTCTTTCATGATGAACCTTGTCCGGTTCCATGGCTAAATGGTTACCGTGCTGGCCTTTGGTCACAGGGGTCCCGGGTTCGATTCCCGGCAGGGTCGGGAATTTTAACCATCATTGATTAATTTCGCTAGCACGGGGGCTGGGTGTACGTGTCGTCTTCATCATCATTTCCTCCTCATCACGACGCGCTTGTCACCTACGGGTGTCAAATAAAAAGACCTGCATCTGGCGAGCCGAACTTGTCCTCGGACACTCCCGGCACTAAAAGCCATACGCCATTTCATGATGAACCTTCACGAAAACGCCTCTAATTTTACCGCATGGACTTATATCTTAGGAGACGATACCTCAACTGAATTGCTAGTACTGTAGTTAGGTTTTGATCAACTCAGTCTATCTTCCCCAGGGTCTCACAATTTGTAAGATTTTCGATAGAAATGAAAATACTGAACTTGAGTCTGGCATTGGTCCGGCTCTATGTCTGAATGGTCAGCGTCTTTGCCTTCAATTGAAGAAGCCCTGCTTTGGATTCTCGGTCGCGTCAGAGATTTGAATCCCAAAGGGGTAATCCCATTGGCTGAATACTTTTTCTCTCCCGAAAATCCCTATAACTCGCATACCACTCACAGCATCATCCACCACTACAATAAACCACACGGCAGACACGGCCCACGCTGATCGGAGGGTCTGCCTTAGAGGGGCTGCACCAAGCTAGCAATAACCTCAATTAATAATAATAATAATAATAATAATAATAATAATAATAATAATAATAATAATAATAATAATAATAGTCTGGACATATTAAGAAACGATGGTACCAGAAAGGGTCGCCAATGGAATTCCCACTTTCCAGAACAGGAAAACGCAAGTCCCATAGGTGAAAGAAGTTCACCTGGATCTAGAAAAATGTGTAATCAGGGCAGAAGACGGGCGAAACTGAGAATCTTCAGAAAAAGGGTAGCGGAGGTGAAGGATGTGTCTGAGGAGGAAACGAGAAGGAACGGAGTATTCTCAACAGAAGAAGAAGCACAAGCAAGCTACCGGATGAAGTACTGGCGAAAGAGGAGAGGTAGAGAACTTGAGAAAATGATGGAAGTTGTGTAAACGCAACCCATAGGTGGTTGAAACGAAACCAGTAATAATAATAATAATAATAATAATAATAATAATAATAATAATAATAATAATAATAATAATAATAATAATAATACAAATAAAGTTGTAGGGGGTTCACTGTCTGTAATTTCTTTTGTTTTGCCAATTTTTCAGCTATTTATCCGTTTTAGGTCAACTCAAGACCAAATCGGTGGTTTTTACGTTTCGTATCTGTTTGTCTTTTGTCTGTTTGTCTGTTCCACCATTACGTCGAAACGGCTGCATAGATCTCAACCAAACTTCATATTTAGAGTATACTCATCCCGGGGAAGGTTTAGATATGCATGTCTTTTACAATATTTGAATAGACGGGGGGTTTATAGGTAAACCAGAACGGTTTTCCTCCATTTTCTCTTATACTATTGATTTTCTGTAAACTCCGTGGACCGTAAGTGAAACGTCTCTTCATTATAAACAACTTTCGTTATGTTCATAACTTACCTTACTCTTCACATGACGGAGAAATTTACTATTTTCTGCGGGTATCATGCTCTGCATTGAGTGACGGACAGACTGACAACGAACCTACAGGTTACCAGGGAAACGTCTCTGACTGCATGCCAGCAGGGAAGTAACGTATTGCCATTTTCCTCACCATGCGCTGAAATTCATGGTTGTTCCTTGGGTAGAAGGCAAGAAAGGCGTCAATCGGCCTATCTGCGGGATATTGGCGGAATATCGTTGGAGGTTATAACCGACCTCGAATAGAATAAGTAATAACACCATTAGGTATCTTCTTATCTGATTACCTAAGAATCACTGAGCCTAAATTTCTCCTCTGTTACCGCTTTGTTATATCCATAATTCACACTAGCATAATTTATTGAGGAGCATTTGATTTTCCAATATATTCACTTGGCATTTACATATTTGTCGTTATCCGGTTGTCCTCAGTCATAATCCATTTTCTATTAATTTCAACTTTCTTAACTGTATTATTTTCTTCCTTAATTACTCCGTATGTACGCGAGTGCTACAATCTACTGGATATAATTCCACCAAACTTCATATTTATAATCCACATGTCCTTGTGTAGGTTTTAGGGCAAATATTGTTTCTAAATCCCTGAACTGACCGGGGATTTATACAAACCGAAACCGTGATTTTGCACTCCCACAAAATACACACAACCAAATTTAATTTAAATCTGCCTTAATGGAACCTGCCTTAATGGAAATTAATTTCTAAAACTTTTTTCTCATGTGCATCATTTCGATGCGAGGATTAATAAGGGAGATATCATTAACGGACCGTTCCCATCGGACTTAAGGACGGGAGCGTGTAAAACGTATTTCTTACAACTTGAAAACTACTGAAGATATTCGAACTAAACTTATATCTAGCATCCACCTGTCCAAAGATAGCTTTTAAAGGTCAATAACATTTCATGTTCCCGGAATGGATTGGTGGTTTATAGGGATCCGATATGGTGATTTTACTCTTCCACAATATATGCAGTACAAGACCAACCTGACTGGAAATCGACCAAACGTGATGGAATTCCATCTCTAAAACTTTTTTTCATGTGCATTTTTTCGTCAGGAAGATTAACAAGAGAGATATCATGAATGGTCAGTTTTGCAGGTTAAGTCCAGCGGACATAGCCCAAAAGGTGTTGTACGTGGAGCAGATTCCTTATCTATATAAGAAAAATCGTAACGACTGTGTGCCTCTACATTGACTATTTTGGCGAAATTTTCGCACAGCTACTCGTTTAAGGGGTAATAATGACCATCTGAATATTTTTTTGGTTTAGTTTCCTGAAAGTCTTAGTTTTTACCCTCCACGCCCAGAATTCAGATTGCGGCATAATCTGCCAGACGAAAAAGAAAACTGAAATTTGACAAAATTATACGTTTTAGCCTGTAACGGACGAAAATTTCCAAGATCTTTCAATTTTTCACTTTTTATCCCCGAAGAATATCGAAATATGGAGGCAATTTTAATGATGGTGGAGACCTTCGGGAAGTCCTATCACATAACGGATTGCACAATCTCCGTTTGGAATGATCTACAACCATGGTCTTATGACGTTTTGTCGTATCTGTATCCCTTTTACGTTTGATTTTTCTCTATTAATCGATGTTAAGTACATTTGGACTTTTCACATGCATAATTCATACTTTGAATCTCTTATAGGAAATATAGAATCATCAAACTCTTCACGAAAATTGGCCCACCCAGTAGCCATATGTGAGCCAAATGCTATGTATGTAGCTGTGACATAATTATCCGAAATGTAATGTGAGATAATCTTACAAAAACTTTACCCTGTTCAACGTTTCTAACTCAATATGTCCCAAGAATAGATGAGATATCAAAGGACCAGCCATTTAGGCCACTAAATACGGCGTCTTACGGTACAATCCTTTGTCGATATGACGTACGTTTATCAGCAGTTAATCTGTAAATGAAGGTCTGCAATGTTGTAAACACGCATATACTTCCGTATGTCGATCTATATATATTCGCTGATGTTGATTTGTAGCGATCGAGAAAGGGTGTGTCTGCTATTGTAATCAGTACTCCCACACCGACTTTGACTGGCAGTAGGAATGGGGTCCTTCTCCAACTCCTGTGTAACTGGCAGCAGTAAGGTAGGCCTACCATTGTAATGAATAGTTCAATTCTCGATTTGACTTGCAGAAGGCAAGGGAGCATGCAGTTTCGTTTAAAACTCCTCTACCTGATTGTGTTTGGCAGTAGGCAAGGGTGCCCGCAATTATAAATAAATGTCCTCATCTAAAATGTGACTGGCAGTAGGGATAGTGGCCTGCTATTTAATGGAAAATCACCAACTTGGTGTGACTGGCAGTAAGCTGTCTGGCAGTAGGAAAAGTTACCTGATATTATAATGAGAACTGCACAACTCAATTTCGACTGATGGTGGGGTAGTTGCCTGCCATTATAATAGAAACTCCTCAACTGTTATCTGTCTGGAAGTAGGAAAGGGGGTCTATCATTGTAACGAAAACTCCCCAGACCGATTGTGACCGCGCAGTAGGCAATGGGGCCTGCAATTATAATGTAAACTACCCAACTCGATTGTGAATGGCAGTGGGCAAGTGAGCCTGCCGTTATATCACAAAACCGTAACAAACACTTTACATTGGAAACAGCGTATGGGGACCTCCCGATGCTGTTTCTCGGATAACGCCAAGAGATATGCAATTTTAAAACAATCTTATTTACTGCATGTACAGTATTAACTTCGATATTCGAATACAATGTAGAATACCGTAGCGAAGCACGGGTACATTTGCTAATAATAATAATAATAATAATAATAATAATAATAATAATAATAATAATAATAATAATAATAATAATAATAATACAATAATATTTAGCTTACTATTCATCCTACCGAATTCGGTACCTGCAGTCCCTTAAGTGCGGTCAGTATCCACGTATTCGGGAGATAGTGGGTTCGAACCCCACTGTCGGCAGCTATGAAAATAGTTTTCCGTAGTTTTCTGTGGTTTCCCATTTTCGCACCACGCAAATTTTGGGGCTGCACCCGAGTTAAAGCCACGCTATTTTCTTCCCACTCCTAGCCCTTTAATATCCTACCGTTGCCATAAGACCTATTTTTGTCGGTGCGACGTAAAGCAACTTGTTAACTATTCATCCTCTGTTGTTCGACTCTCATGCTCTTTCTCGACCATGGGTCTTCCTAAAGCAAGTTTCCTTGTGGTCTTTATTTTATTTTGGCCGATATCCCCGTTCTTCCAAAGGTTTGAGCTCATCTTCTTTCTACTCCGATTAATGTTAAAAAGGGATTTATAGTCCTGTTGTGTTTCCTGTAAATACCCCACCCTCTGCCACCACCAGATTGGTAATTCTTATTCTTTACGGTACCTATGATAACTTACTAGCTTTGCGAGATTTTTTTAGGCCTTTGATTATCTAACTTTTATAATTTTTCCATTTCTTTGCTTGATATCGCGACTCATGTAGGATTTCTAAACTCATATTTTTCCATCTTTAGTCATAATGAAGATGAACTCGAATTCCAATTGAACTGAGTCCGTAATATCCGATGTGGTTAGGTAATGTCATTAACTTTCACAGACGTTTGTTTGCAAGGTGGTATAACCCATTAGATCACCATTTTGTTGGAAAAGAATTGCAGCGGCAGTACTGGTAACCAGCAGGTAAACTGAAGTTCTCTTACGTTTGTTTTGTAAATAAATATGGTCGTTCCGCCTGCGAAGACCTCTACGGGAAATATTTCATCTTGGAACTCTGGTCGGTAAGTTTCTGTCATATAAGTTTCAATATTGTACTGTATTATCAAAATATTCTAGTTTTAATGATATATGTGCCGCGGGCCAGTATTTTTTCAACAACATCTTCACGTAACGGTACTTTCTGACGCAACGACACTTTTTTGTGGACTTTTCATTCTGCAATCTCGTAAATTCAGGGCATGCCATTTGAGGGAAGATATCGTCGGTGAAGCAACAATACCTCCTATGTCACACTGCTGCTCTTCCTATCCATTATTTTCCTTAAGACTGATGACGCCTATCTGCCACAAACGGATATGCAGTCCATCAGAACAACGTTCGTTGTTTTCATTTTTCTGTGCTAACGTGCAAAAGGAAATGAACCTTAAATATATCTGTAAGAGTGTGTAAATACGTCATACAAACATACATCCCTACAGTATGGTACGGCAAGGTTCGTTTTCCTTGATACAATTGCATAGGAAAATGAGCACAACGAAAATTGTTCTGATAGAGTGCATATATTCTATGGCGGGAAGGCGTCACCAGCCTTACTGTAAGGAAAATAATGGATAAGAGGAGCATTGTGAAATACGAGATTTTGTTTCTTCAACGACGATGTGAGAATCGTATTTTATGTGCGCTCTTGTCGTATCCTTTAGAAAAAGGCTATGTCGTTGAAATGAAGATTATCTTGTTCATACATTACTTCAGCTTCCTATACCCACATGCACATTCTCTCAGGAATCGAAAACCGTAATTACCAATCTTCCTTTGAGGAAAAAGAAGTCCGTACCGATCAGTACTATTGTTAGATAATCCTAACGCAAAGAAGACGCTGAATACTCCACTAATAGAGAGAAGCCACATGTTTCCTCCCGCCAATGTTTGTCGAGGTAGGCATTTTCGTAAATAGAGAGGCAAGCCGTTTTCTCTCTTCAACTCCACTGCTCTCCGTCCAAATTCACCTTCACCGTTCTCTCATTTAGTGCGTTGTTCAGAAAACGTAATATCTACTCTTCTATCGAAGAACATCACTCTTGAGAGTTGAGAACCATTTTAATAGCCACGGAAATTAAAAAATAACAATAGAGCACCTTTAGACTATAGCAACATATTATATCGTCACTGCACCCGTAAAGCCTCGTACTCCACAATGCACTTGCTATCCATTATTCTCCTTAAGACTAGTCACGTCTCCTATCCACATAAGGATATGCAGTCCATCAGAACAATTTTCGTTGTGTCCGTTTTCCTATGCTGGTGGTTATACGAAAATGAACCTGAAATGTATTATACTGTAGGAGTACGTACACACATCATGCAAACAAACATTCATACAGTAAGGTTCATTATCCTTTACACAAAACCATACGAAAATGAACACAACAAAATTTGTTCTGATAGACTGCATATCCATACGTGGGTGAGAGGCGTGACCAGTCTTAAGGAGAATAACAGGAAGGATATTGTGGGATACAAGGTTCCACCAGTGCAGCGACGATATAAGATGGAGCATTTGAGAAAAACAACTATCAATCTGAATTCGTAATTAATTTCTTCGTACATAATCACCGTATGAAAAGAGTGAAAAGCATAAAGCATCACACATTAAATTTTCTAATATTTGCACGCATGCCTTTGCTGGCGAGACCTAGTGTTTACAGTACACTAAGTCTTCTGGTATAAACTAGAGCAATTTTGTTACTTTCATTGACCTGTTTAAGCCTTCTCCTTAACTTTGGCATTATGAAAGTGACTGAGGTATGAGCGATGCTAGTTATTCCACTCCTTATGCAGCAAGTGCCTGCTATGAATGGTGCGAAAATGTTGCTCATGGGGTTGGCTGATGCATGCAGTTCAGTGGGCTTGGCAGATTGATATGTAATAGCAAATTCTGGCTCGGCGAGGAAAGCAACGGGAAACTACCTCACTCCTCATTTCCCTAGCACACCTCTTCAGTGATGCCTAGGCCATCTCTGACAGCTGATGGCGGAGCTGTTAAGGATCCAACCAGTTTTAGGGCTGTGGACTGAACTTACGCATACATATTTACACGTATGTCATTCACAACAAGTCTCATATCGTTGCTTCTATGCCAAAACTACGAATGTGACAATGCTCTTCCTATCCATTATCTCCCTGAAGACAGGTCACGCCTCCCGGCGACATATTGACATGCAGTCCGTCAGAACAATTTTCGTTGAGTTAATCTTCCTATGCACATGCGTAAAGGAAAATTAACCTTACTGTACCGTACAGTAGGAATGAATGTTCGCTTTACTTATCCACTCCTAGAGTATGAAGTATTTAAGGGTCATTTTCCTTGAGCCTATACTCGCGCATAGGTTTTGGCACAGAAGCGACGATATGGCAGCAATAATAAAGAAATTTCCTGAAACGACATTGTCAGATTGATACGCAATAAATTCAATTAATAGGCCTATTATATAAAATACAATATTATTTTCGTTTTATTAACACTGTTTAATAATAATAATAATAATAATAATAATAATAATAATAATAATAACTTTGGTTTTACGTTTGACTAACAACTTTTATGGCTTTCGAAGACGCCGAAGTGCTGGAATGTTATCCTGCAGAAGTTCTTTTACGCGTTGGTGACTTTACCGACATGGGGCTGACGTATTTGAGCACCGGACTGAGCCAGAATGGAACCTGCCAACTTGGGCGCAGAAATCCAGCGCCTTAAACGTCTGAGCCACTCAGCCCGGCTAATATGATTATTAAACATTTCAAGATGAAACACACTCGTTATATAACTATTGAATATCATTCTCAAAATGCGTCACACTTCTGATTTTGCCTCAATATTTTGAATTAGCCGAGTCTCCTCTACTATTTAGAGGATGATAATAATTAGGAGGAATGACAATGTCCAGGTGAATACATTTTTTTAAACGCGCGTAATTCACTATTTGGTCTATTTTCTGTTTTTGCGCATTTCGGAAACTTTAAACATAGGCTTAACGATTACTTTTAAATAGGCGTCTTTCATGCCTCAGGTTGAGTGAGGACTGAGGGTCAAGAATGGCAATTTGTTTTAAACGGGTGTATTTCATTGACTTATCGCTGAAGATACAAAACAAAAACCCAGAAACGAGAAAGTTAACTTTTCAGTCAGTACCTTTTACCATTCACTTTCATGAAAGAAAAGTTTACATCGAGGTAAGCGGTATCATCAACCAAACTTCCTTCATGGACACCCCTGCCACCATCATCACATCATACCCAACTGGAAGAGTTCCCATTAGAAAAGCAAAGATACAGGACCTTTTGAAAATCCAGACCCACATTCCTCACAAGGACTTCTACACAAAAACTTTTCGTGGCTAACGGAACACGAAAAGGCACAGAATAAGAACACGGAAAAAAACAGAACACTTTGGATAAAAATATTGTGTTAATGATATTATTTTTCTTGTCTAAAGTATTCTATACAGTAAGACGCAACAGTGATATCAAAGTATTAGTTTTTGTTTGCTGAACTTAAAACTTACTCAGCCATCTTTTCAGAAACATTGTGTCTGAAGAAAATTAGCCTACGTTTCTAAGTACTAAACAATGTACGTGTTACTTAGAATAATTATCAAATGAAATTCGTTAAAATAAATTAATTTAATTCCAGTTAAATCTACCCTAATTCTCAGTTAAAGGTTGCACTGTTTAGAAGTGCGTAAGCCAGTAAAGTTTATAAGTAAACAAAAAATAGCATGATTACTTGAAGGTGAAAATTTGTTTGATATAACATCAGTTTGGAACTTACCGATAAGATAAATCTACGGAAATGCATATATTATACTGGGTTTACTATTCACACAGATATTTGTTTTTTTCCAAAAATTTTAGTCAATATGACATACCATTCTCTAAATAAATCGATTCAGTTATATTATTTTCTCAGAAATGTTGTAACAACAGCATTGTTCTAATAAAAGGATGTGATAGAAAGGACAAAAATAGTCAAAGCTTTGTAAACAAAAGTCTGGAGGCAGTAGAAAATGTGTTGATATGTAGGTTGACGTTGTTCATAATTAACATGAGCAGAACATTTAACAAATGAGTCTCGCACATATTTTCTTCTCTTTATAAGGTAATTTTCTTTTCAAACAGGCTGTGTGAAGCAAAAGAAGCAATGTTCTGCTCACGACAAGGAGTGCTCGACCTCGCTGGTGTAATCGTAATTAAAGACATTACAGAGAGAGAGAAGCCGGATAATTAGGGCAAGCGTAAAAACAAACACCAAACATCGATTGCTTTCGCACGCTTCACTGCGCACGCACACACACACACACACACACACACACACACACACACACACACACACACACACACACACACACACACACACACACACACAGACGATGAACCGCAGAATTCGGCTGCGTTTTACAAGGTGGGTTATTTCAATTTTATTTTCGTTATTTAAGATATCAGGTCAGTTACGAAACGTATAGAAAAAGCACATTTCACTGAAAGAAATCTAACCACCAATTCACGTGATGGACTTCTCTGTAATTATATCACTTTCAAAATACACATGTTTTAGCTTATATATATTTTGGTTTTGGCTTATCGTTCGGATAATGATGGCCATTGAATAATAATAATAATAATAATAATAATAATAATAATAATAATAATAATAATAATAATAATAATAATAATGATAATGCCGGGCTCAGTGGTTCAAACGGTTGAGGCACCGGCCTCCTGTCCCCAACTTGCCAAGTTTGAGCCAGACTCAGTCCGGTGGTATTTGAAGATGCTCAAATACGTCAGCCTGGTGTGGTAGATTTTTTGTCATGTAAAAGAACTCCTGCGGGACTAAATTCCGGCACATCGGTGTGTCTGAAAACCGTAAAAGTAATTACTGAGACGCAAAGCCAATATCATATTACTACTACCACTACTACTACTAATAATAATAATTTGGCTGAATGGTTTGGTAGGTCTTCGTTACAGAGGGTCTCAGGTTCGATTCCCGGCCGATTCGTGGATTTTAATCGTATATGGTTAATTTTTCTGACTCGGGGAGTGGAGGTTTGTGCTTTCGCTACAACACTACTCTTCACATAACTACACACGAAGCATAATACACTACCAACGACCATGGAAACTGCAACAGTGAATACATCCCTCCACATAGGGTTGGCGTCAGGAAGGTCATCGGCTGTAGAAAATGACCTAATCCACATTTGCGACATAGCTCGAACCGCGACTATACCATGTTGTGAAGAAAGCCAAATAATAATAATAATAATAATAATAATAATAATAATAATAATAATAATAATAATAATAATAATAATAATAATAATAATAATAACACATATAACCTCAAGCTATAGGAGAAAGAAGAAGATGGCTGGCCCTTCGAATGTAAATGTACCGTGGTTACACCTTCTCCGTCCAGTTAAACTGCGCGCCTTCTATAAGGCCACCTATGTAATTGATCATGAACTAATGTTACGCAAGATACTAGGATTTTCAACCGCTTTCGGTTTTGTTGCTCCCGCTAGCGGGTCGAACTCTAACTGATTTATTAATAAATTTGTTTTGTGACAGATGGCAAGCCTTAAGATTGTGAAGATTGTTTTGTCCTTATGTCAAGGTTGTCAACACTTCTTCCCCCCCAACTCCTGGACCTATCAACGAATAAAAATTTTTTGGAATATTTTCTCTAGCTAATTAAAACTGGGGGTGTGTACAGGCACCCAGTCTATCTTCAAAGAGTTCTGGAAACTTCCCCTCGAAATGTTGTAAAAGCTGGGCGCTTTAAGGCCGTATTGTCATGTTAATCACTCCAGTTGATTGTGTGCGGCGTGTACTAAGGAGGCAGGGGCCGAAGGTCGGCGTTCGTAAGGCCCAGCAACTCAGGGTAATGGCAGAATTTTCTTAACATATGATTGCTCGGGCAGATAGCTTGGGGGGAAGGTTTCAAACTTCTATAATTCATACAGTTCTAATTTCATAGTTAAAATGTAGATTTTGGCGACTCTACGGACTCTGTTCTAATCCCGGCTGGGAAACATGTAAATTAAAGGAACAAAGAGAGATTTCCCTCTGTTGATTCCCATTCAAATTGGTATGGGGTGACTAAAATTTTCTGAACCTTTGAATTCTCAACACTCTTTTGGTATTTATAATTTTCTGTTTAGTCACCCCTCTGTAGAATAGGCTTAGCCTCTGTAACTTCGTGCCATAAGCCCACTTAGGGTTTTAAGAGATTTCTAGAAGAAGTGCAGGTTTCGTCTCCTATCCTTTTGTTCACGGCCAATCATGTTAAACCATTTCTTTTCACTTTAAAGCTATTTAGAATGGGCACTCATTGCACCTGTTTATTTTGTAATTGTTTATAGACCAATGTCTAACAAACTGTTGAGCGATAAATAAGTCCACATCAGGGCAAAGATCTGTAAGGGCTCTAATTAAGAATAACATACAAGTTGTAAGTGCGTTGTAGGCTGGACTGTATTTACTTTTGGAGCTCAAACTCCTAGATGATGTAAGTGAGTGGAGCTAACATGCTCTTATAAAAAAGTGTACGGTACCTGTTCAGAGCAATGCTCATCCCTTGTATATTATCAGGTATTGTACCTGATTTTTTAACTTATAGTCCGCTGTTTTTATCAAAGATGATGAGATCATTGTTATTCCGTTTAACTGTTTTTGTTCCAAATCTTCAGTCTATCAAAATTTAAAGTAAAAAGTTGGAAAGAAATAAAATTTCAAAATTTAGTGCTTTAACTTTTGGTCTGGCCATTTTCTTGTCCGCCCATTAACCCCGCCACCCTCTTACACCTCTGTAAGCCACGGAAGTTCAGTATAAGTAAATATAAAAAAAGGAAGAGCTCTGAAATTCGTGGAAACGAATATGCTTCCCGAACTTAATACCATGGAGGTCAGAAAAGAAGTAGAGTTGACCAAGCGACTGGACAAGGAAGATGAATATGAAGAACCTGGTTCAAATATCCGTAGTCAGAGTCACCTCCTTGTCCTATGATCGTCATCCTACCTTCTCAGTCTAAGAGCTCATGGGATGATCAAAGTGTAACTTAGGTGAAACAAACTGTCCCCAATTCAGATGACGAAAATAATGATTACGCAGGAAGTTTAAGGACAAATAAGTCTAGATCAGCAGTCATAAGGAAGGAAAAAAGAAAGGAAGAGGGATTTGTGCCTGGGAGTGAGGACGTTCGTGATGCAAATTTTTGTTTTAGGAGGTAATTATCGAGCTTGTCAGTTGTCAGTTTCTGCTAACATGAAATGAAGGAGAAACATGGAGAGTTCTGACCTTCGAGGGATAAGTATCATGTGTCGTATGGGAAAATTAAGGAAGACTTATTTATACTTGAAAATATTCGTTAATGGGAAGAGGAATTGAGGTCTGGAATAATTTACAAAGGGCAATGTTCGATAGATCTCCACACTTTTGAAATCATAGAAAAGATCAAGAAAAATATTGAAAGGAAATCTTCAGTGATGATAAAAGTCAAAGTGAATAACAGTTGCTTCAGAAATATCTTTCTTAGTTACGATTAATACTTATTTTTTCAACAAGTAATCAGTACAATTACTTCATTTACTTCATAGAATTGGAGTGTTCAGGAAATCACTGATATATTTACATGGGGATGGAGTAATAGCAAAGTTTGCAAGGAAAAGGATATTACTCCATATGGAGTTTTTTTGAGGATAGAGACATTAAGTGTCTAGTATCAGTAAGCGACTAAACAAAGCAAAGTTTTCATATCACATTCATGATTTCGTTAGTTTCAGGATAACTAATTCTCAAAATTTGTTCAAAAAGCGGAATCGAAATTTCTTAACCCCTTCACCGTGCCATATTTATTTCGGCTCCATTCTCGACAACGCAGTAGACGATTGACTAAATCTCAACCAGTTACCACAAAAAACCGCGAGTAAATGAGCAGATAAATGAGGATACGTCCTTGGCACGTCGCTTTGCGAATGCTAGGGTTGTAAAGTTGCTAAACATTCGATGCGATGTATCTCGATTACTAGAATGTAACGATTACAATTTTATTTACATTTTGTGAAAAGTATCGATAAAAAGTAAAATTTATTAAAAAACGTAATATTTACAAGTAATTAAATTAATTTTACTCAGTTACTACCTAAGCCTGGAAATTTGCCATAAATTTGAGAGCCCTAAACGCAGATCAGTGGTGATTCAGTAAAGAAAAAAGGTTTTTCCAACGGCACCTAGCTGGAGGAGGGGTATTGATTTGTTGTTTTAAGAGAGTATTCGCCCCTTACTATCATTAACTGGATGAGGAAATTTAGAGGTACGATCCCTCGAAGAATGGTGGACGAGAATGAGAGTGGATTCAGTGATTTAGAACAGACCAATTGGGTTGATAACCGCAGGATCCTGGTGGGTGTAGGAATGTCAAGGGGTGCTCAATGGTAGTGAATTAGGTCTCACAAGGTGTGTTCTCTTGGGTAAGGGGCACAGGGATGGGAGAAATTAATATCATATAATTGTCTGGAAAGTATCGTTTCCTGAAGATAAAGTAGGTGACAAATATTAGTTTGGATGGAGAAACCATTTCTAATGTTTAAAATTAGAACTTTACGGAACGTTGAACGGAAAAGCGCGATAAGACTTGTGTTGTTGATGACGAATGCTTTAATTAAGAGAAGTAGTCATTACATAACTTACAGTATTGCATTCAGAATGTGACGTGAATGGAGAGACATTCGATTTTGTTTTAAACGAACATTGTTCTGCTTTCTGCTAAACATAGTTTGCTTGAATTGACAAAGCTTACAGTAAAATCATTTTAAGATATAAGATTTATATTTGAAAAGTAACATAGTAAAAATAATTGAAATGTTCACAATGATAGTGTACCGGGTGGTACACCTCCACGCCGCTTATTTAAAATTTGCGCCAATTGAAACTCCTCTGCTGGAGGAAGTCTGAACCTTATCTACGGTATTAATTTTCAAGTTTCTCAGAAGATGTCACTACTTGGAAATTTTGGAGTTTTTGAACTGGGTCATTTTTGATGTACTTTTGTTTTACCTGTAGTAAGAAGTGTGAACTTTCTCTTCTAGAGGACACTACTGAAAAACTACAATGGTGCACCCTAGTGCGAAGTGAAAGAACTGTTTTTTGGAGAAATTTTTATTTCAAAAGTTTGTTTCTTGTTAAATTTCTGTCTGTTATTGTTTAAGTTGGCTGTATACCCCTTTATTTCCCCTTGTTTTGAATTTAGCCAATCCTGAATTTCTCGAATTAATTTTCCACCAATAATATGTTTCTTCTTCGTATTGTGTAGGGGTTTTCTTGGTGAACCAATAAAATCCTTGAGGGAGGGTGTGCTCATTTAAAAAACGCCTCGAACTTTCCGCGAGAGTATATTACTGCTGATTTTCGGGTCTCGGTGCCACTTCAGTACCATCTTTCAGTGTGTAAAGTACATAGCAGGGGGCGGGAAGCGCCTCTTTTTTCGGGCAGCAGTTCAACAACCAGGTAATGGCCATTTAATAACTTCTTCTCTTGCTAGCTCAGCAGTTTAACTCTCGGGGCGGGTCCGAAGCGTTTCCACCATGTAACTTTCCCTAAAATATAAAGACACCTTGTATTTATTCTATCTTTTAAGCTACATATTGGGATAGAGAGTGCTTAACCCTCTCGAGCTCCCACTCATATTGTTTTGAGGTGAACTTATTTCTCACAACCGATTCTTCCTTAATGTAATGTAAATTGTTCTTTTCTAAAGTCACCTCTGTAGTATGGGATTAGCCCTTGCATTAGTGGCCTAGAGCCAGATTAGGTTTTAAAACAAATGCATTAGGAGTGCAGATCGCCTCCTCTCAAGTTGGTATTTTAGAGGCCATATAATTAACCTTTTCTCACTTAATAGGCCTCAGTAGGTTGGGTATTTTACCCCTGTGTTTATGTCCTTAGAGGACAGCTTGAAGGTGGAATTAGGTGTGGCCTTTGACAGGCTTAAAATTTGAGAGCGGGTTGCTCTTTCTTGAAAATTTTGTTTTCTGCGCGCCTCAAGCAGGCTTTACTGTGTAATTTGGAGCAAGTGCTCCTGGGTATGAATGGGTTTTTCCACCCCTCTGTTGAAACTTGTGTTGGGGTAAAACTGGGCTAATTGCTCAAGAATTGTGAGGTCGGGGCTCGAAGCCCAAATCCTGTAAATATTGTAATTGTACTTTTATTGCCTTGCTACTCTGTACCTGTCTTTCGTGTTATTTCTGAATTTTGGAAAGAGAATATAACCTTGTTAAATTTTACATTAACTTTAATTTCGTAGTTTGAGACCCGTTCACACCCGCACCTTCTTTCACCTCTACCTACCACAAAAATACGGTAACAGATAGAAATAACAGACTTAAACCAGTATTAATTCAGATGACACAGTGAAACCATTATAATATAATTATCTATATTACCTGCAGTAGTATAACGAGCACTCCAGAATTTATCTAGAAAGAATCTGAAGCTTGAGTTATATTTATTTTTGACTATTTAGCTAATAGCTACAAAATTTAATGAGTGACGGTAATAAAAGTGCATACATATAAAAAAAATCGCATACACAGGTACTCAATAGAGAACAAGGCAATTAGCATGGATATGAAAATGACTTTCGGTGGATATTTTTGGTATCCAACACGCGTGCTAAGACAACTGAGACATGCTGATTCAAAATATGCAAACCATTTGTATCTATCACCCACTGTTTTTGAAATATACGGCATCAACCATTTACACATGTTTAACATTGTATCAAGGAAACCAACTCGTTGACAGAAGATTCACTAGAACATTGATTGCTACATGCAGAACTAATGGACATGTCTTTAGCTAAGATTAGCGAAAATGCACCACACGGCACATATTGGATTTGTTTTTCACATAGCTGCACACGTAACAAAACAGATCTGGGTAATTTATGCAATCTATGGCCCCCATAATGCCCACTGCCACTGACAATAAAGGAAAAACAATGAAAATATTGGGATTGGCATGAAATATAACGGAAAACTATGAAAAAGTAATTCTCAATGAACGCTGCGCCATGAAACACAAAACTTTGTCACTATCTTCGAAATCTGACATGATACCCAAAACGGTTTTTAGATTTGAAATCAGCACGAAAAACTGCCCCTGAAACAGTAAACATCATGTCAGATATCTACCCCTTGTAAATCAGTGTTATTTGGGCCGCAGTCTCTCAATATGTCAGCTGTCGGTTTCATCAGAATAACACGTCCTATTGATTGCGCGGATTGTGGTCAAATGTATTAATTAAGACATTTCAGTGTGCTCGCCTGATTAGTTTATATAAAAACAAGCGCACGAGGTGCGATAAAATGAAAGTGATAACAGCAGACTGGTAACATTATGGTGACTGACAGCTGTTGATTGGTTGAAATGACCGATATTCTTATACCGGATTGAAGCCAAGAGCTAACATTAATACAGTATGAAGAGTAAAAAGAAAAGAACAGAGCCTTGTGGTACACCTTTATCAGCAAGAAATTACTTTGAAATTTAGAATATTATTTGTTTTCAGTAAATGATTTCTGTTAATATTCATCTATTATTCAAATACTAACAATTTCCCGCAGGGTCCGACCGCATTGAATCATGTTGTTCATTAATATTCCCACTTACAAAGTGTAGAGGTATTGAAATAATACTAATGAACTGATGTGGTAATGGAATGGAACATATCAACAAACACTTGAAACTACATTACAAATAGACACTGAATTACATTTTTTCTGCAGTTTGGTAACTTTTGAATTTATTGCGAATTATTGATATACTGTATGGAGCCTCCGTGGCTCAGAGGGCAGCGCGTCGGCCTCTCACCGCTGGGTACCGTGGTTCAAATCCCGGTCCCTCCATGTGACATTTGTGCTCGACAAAGCGGAGGCGGGACAGGTTTTCCTCCGGGTGTTCCCTGTCATCTTTCATTCCAGCAACACTCTCCATTCTCATTTCATGGCATCTATCAGTCATTAATAAATCACTTTGAGAGTGGCGACCCCATCGGACTAATAGCCTATATATGATTCATTCATTACATCCCTGACCTGGTCAATGACTGGAAAACAGGTTGTAGGTTTTCTTTTATTTATATACTGTAGATTCGTTAATTTTTATAACTACGAACTTATTATTACAGTGCCGTAGAATAAACAGTATTACGTGTCAATCTGTAAGGAGAGTAAACGAATAAATTCCTCTGAGATCCAAGCCTAAAGCAAGCTACATAAAATGGACCACAAGGGAAACACGGAGTTTCCAAATTAATACCTGCGACCTCCAGGGATTGTTGTTGAGCTTTGTTTACAGTCACTGTGAAAGCTTCGTTACGCTGATGTAGTAAAATCACATAAACGAGCAACAGTTTCTACTACTAAGCATGTAGTTGTGATTTCACCTAATGATAAGGTTAAAGGGAAATACTTAGAGCAGACTTTCCAATTGATTCAATCTACGAATAAACCGAAGTATCTACGGATTGGAATAAACAGAGCCAAGAAAATACGTAATTAAAGCATCGTTTTAGAATTAAGAAACGAAGAGGAATACAAAACTATGGTACATACGATTTAAGCAAGTAACCCGCACCCGAAAGCAATCATAGTTATTTATAGAATTGAGGTTGATTTTATAGAGAATGAATTGCTAGATTGTAACATAGAGCAAAATTCAGCTGTAAAGTAAGCTGTCACAGTAGGTCTCGAAGAATTAAAGACACATTTTTTTGTGGACATCGAGATATGGCACTGCAAAGTACACAGTTGTTGAAGTTAGCCCCACCATTTTTCAGCCTTGTTTCATACAGACATAGAGGGAAAGTTGAATGGGGCATCTTGAGTTGGCGTTACCATGTTCACGGCTGGCCATTCCTTGATCATATTCTAAGGAAATCTCTAAAACGGTTGATTTGAGGCCTTAAAATGTTGTTTTCGGGGTGCCTCAGGAACGCGCCGAGTATTGTTCCTCTCAGTGTGGGGCGTGAAACGATCTTTATCGGCCCTTCTAAAACGATTTCGATATTTTGCCTATTTTATGGATTTTGGTTTTTGTTCCGCCTTGCAACATGGAGTTTAAATTCCAATTTGACAATATAGTCACCTCTATGATCCATCCGAGTGCCTTATACGCCTTGGTGTAAATTTTGGTCCTAATCAGAGGAGGTATGAATATTTGTATCATGAAAAAAACTTACTTTTGACCTTATAGATAATTTTAATACATCTAGTGTTATCCCTCTGATGAAGTAAATTGTCTTATATAGCTATGTACTGTGATCCATGGTGTAAAATAATTTTGATAGGACCATTAATACTCCTAATGAACATGTATTTCCTTCGAGAGAACCAAGTAGTTCTTCAAAAATCTCTATTAACTGCACTTACAGTTGATGACCATTTTCTTAAATCAAACCGCTTCTTATTAATTAAGTCATTCTCATAAACTCTGTTATTTTTAAATTTTGTCAAAACACTGCTTTAAGACCCTTGGTGAAATTTCATCGTAGAAAAAAGCTTCGTTTGGCTTTATTGTTATGATTCTCATTGGTTTATGGAAGGGAATTACCACACCTATATTATTGATAACACAATTATTTATAATATCAACGCAACTACTTACATCTGTATCATTACCATTGACTTCACGACTATCTCTATTTTGAGAAGAGTTAATAACATATTCATTGAATGTAGCCACTACTTTCAGAGGATTATATATGACATTATCAATTACTTTAATAGACATATTTTTTATGGAAGTTGCTGTTGCTCTTGGCAAGTCTTGACACGTCTCTGGCAATTTTACAAACGTCCCAATTTAAATTTTCTTTTGATAGTTCTGTGCTTTATATTTTTTTTGAGTTCATTGGATTATTATAATATTATACTTCTTTGTATAGCCTCCAGCCTATCTGTTCGTAAGAGTCAAAAACATCCAACATATTTTGCTTTCTTATCAGCCATTAAGTTGATAATTTATAGTAGGTACAGCAATGTTCATTAATACTAGGTAATACAATTATTTCTTCTATTGTAAAGGCTCTATTGAGGTACCTACAGAACAAAAATTCGAACAGAAGTCTTCCCATTCTGAGTTAACATCTTTTATAATTTAGAAGTCATCCCAGTTCACATAACGGAGTTCATTAATATTACTTTTAGACATATTATCATGAATTCCCTTATTGCCTGCTTACTTATTTTAGATTTAAGAGAATGAAAAATATCTAATTCTTGTTCACGATGATCTGAAGTAAAGTTCTCGGCTAGAACACTTCCGCTTATTTTTCCAGGGATGGTTTTTTATTATAGTAGTCTAGTAAAGTCTGAGATTCTCTGTCTCCCTTTGGTTTCCCTAATTAAATGATTAAGATTAAAGAACAATACCTAAGAACATTTCCAGTAGCCAGACATGTGAAAGTCAATCAATATTAATGTAACTTGATATTATTATATGTTTGTGCCTTCCAGAAACTCCATTTAGATTTAAGGAAGTCTTAAAATTTACACTTGTATATCTCTACGCTCCTACTACAAGAATATCAGTTTCAACAGTTAGGTGTATTACAATAGCTGAAACTCCACAACTGAATTCATTGCAGCGTATTTTTACCTAGTCTAATTCCTGGTAACTTCTGTGTAACTGGTACTTCTTTACCCCTCCAGAAACATCTTGCAAGAACATAGTTCACTAGGTACATCGTCACACACAAGTCTATTCTAAATATGAAAAGGCACTTGTTTACCAATAAAACTCAACAATTCGAGATTGCTTTATCCTATGCTTCGTCAGCTACACTGCTTCAACTGATGTGTCAGGAGCGGAGACTATCCATTCATACAAATTGTAAACTGAGATAACGTACTTGAAAATATATTTAAAAATCTGTGTTCATAGTAATGAGAATACTTGGTCTGAATGGGATAAGTTAGATAACGCAGAAACGACCTCGCTCAACAGAATGGGTTGGTTGAGCTACTTGGGTGGTGGGTGCGGACCTGACTGTCCCCCATGATAGATGGTCCGGTCGTTGCTGACATATGGCTGTCGAATGCAATTTAAAACAGGCCAAACTAAACTCTCATCAGGAATACGCATTCAATCTTTGATCGGCCTTTGAAAACGAACCTGCGTTTTAACTAGCTGTACTACCACTGACTACAATTTAAATATACCTGTTAGGTATAATCCGTTTCAATGAAATTTTAGAAAACTGGCACACTACGTTTTACTCAAGTAGTAACATATGATGGAATAAAAGTTTTTCGATAGTCAAGTGATATCATCACTCTATTCTTAACAAAGTGGTCGCGATTCGAATCTTGGTTAATACATGTGGAATTTTTGAAATGAAAAGACATGGCCCTGTCGGTTCAAATTCCACGTGAAGATTGGAGGTCCTATAGAACTATTACCTGGATTTTTGAATGTTTTGTTTACAATTTAATTTGATAAGGAAATATAACGAAGCTGATGAATTCGGGTTATTAGCATAGTGAACATCATCTTCATTCAACTTTATGATGGATTATGGACTTATTGCCATACAAGCATCCCAGAGTATTTTGAGATTTAATTTTCCAAAAGTAGATCATTCTTCTTCCTCTCCCTCTTCTACCAATTTCTCCAAACCCTGTTGAGGTCCTAAAAGGTAAACAACTGATAGAGAATTTGCCATGTGGGCGACAGCCCTTAACGCAGATCTGCGATGAACTGTCGTATAACTTTTAGTGCCGGGAGTGCCCGAGGACAAGTTCGGCTCGCCGGATGCAGGTCTTTTGCTTTGATGCCCGTAGAGGACCTGCACATCTTGATGAGGATGAAATGATGATGAAGATGACACATACACACAGCCCCTGTGTCGGCGAAATGAACCAATTACGGTTAAAATTCCCGACCTTGCCGGGAATCGAACCCGGGACCCCTGTGACCAAAAGGCCAGCACGCTAACCATCTAGAGATGGAGCCGGACAGATCTGTGATGATTGATGTGTACATTTTCATCCATCAATATTTTTCCTAACTTAGCCTTTACCTTCCCATGTCAGGCTGAATGGTCAGCTTCGAGGGCATCGATTCAGAGGGTCTCGGTTCAATTCTGGATTTAATCACACCTGTTTAATTCCTCTGACTCGGAGTGGGGGTGTTTAATTTGTCCCAACACTCTCCTCTGCACACACACACACACACACACACACTACACTACACTACACTACACTACCATCCACCAGAGAAACTCGTAACAGTGAATATAGTACATCCCTCCACATAGGGTTTTCGTCAGGAAGGATATCCGGCCCGAAAAACAGAGCCAAATTGATACGTAAGTCCACTCCGCACCCGTGAATCCACCAGGATGTAGGAAATGCGGTAGAATAATAATAATAATAATAATAATAATAATAATAATAATAATAATAATAATAATAATAATAATAATAATAATAATAATAATAATAATAATAGCCTCTGTGGCTCAGACGGACTCTCACCGTTGGATACCGTGATTCAAATCCCGGTCACTCCATGTGAGATTTGTGCTGGACAAAGCGGAGGCGGGACAGGTTTTTCTCCGGGTACTCCGCTTTTCCCTGTCATCTTTCATTCCAGCAACACTCTTCATTCTCTTTTCATAGCATCTCTCAGTCATAAATAAATCACTTTGGGAGTGGCGACCCCATCGTAATAATAGCCGATATATGATTCCTTCATTACATCCCTGACCTAGTCAATGACTGGACAGCAGGTTGTAGGTTTTCATTTTCAATAATAATAATAATAATAATAATAATAATAATAATAATAATAATAATAATAATAATAATAATAATAATAATAATAATAATAATAATATAAATAATAATAATGGCATATGGCCTCCGAGGTGGCCTGGTGCAGGTCTTTCGATATGACGCCGTATGAGCGACCTGCATGTCAATGAGGATGGAACTCTACTTATGATGAATTCTAATGATGAAGACGGCACACATACACCCAGCTCCCGAGCTATTAGAATTAACCAAGGAAGGTTAAAATCCCCAACCCGGCCAGGAATCTAACCCGGGACCATGTGGACCAAAGGCCAACACGCTAACCATTTAGCCATGGAGACAGATAATAATAATAATAATAATAATAATAATAATAATAATAATAATAATAATAATAATAGTAGTAGTAGTAGTAGTAGTAGTAGTAGTAGTAGCAGCAGCAAGAGCCCGCCTGGTGGCCATGATCGTTAAGGCGTTGAAGTCTAAACAGACTGACACCGAGGGTAGCCGGTTCGAGTTCCGTTGTTCGAAAACAATTTCAGCTTCAGAATATTGGCCGGCAGGTTAGGGGAGGTGGTAGTATACAATTTCTAATCACTAGATTGCGTGCTAAAAGCCGGGATTAAATTCCAAACCTCTTCACAGTGCTCATAAGAGTGAGGGGATATGACGCTGCTGACGTGATTCGTCCGTCGGGTGATAGGGACGTCAAATCTTGAGCAGACAATTTGGTGCTATTCGACAGGAGTAGGCTATGTGCTGGCACCGGATTTCACTCTCTCCCTTCCTACTATCATACAGCACGTCATTCAGTTCATCTCATCTCATCAACTCCTCTGATATAGTTGCCGTCAGGAAGGGCATCCGGTCATAAAAATCAGCCACGTCAGGTTCATCCCACCTCATACCCGATCCCGTAGAGGAACGGGACAAGAGATGAACATAGTCTAATAATAATAATAATAATAATAATAATAATAATAATAATAATAATAATAACAATAATAATAATAATAATAATTGTTACCGTGTTTTGGTGGTAGTTATGCATGAAAGAAGGTGCTGGGTGGTGAATAGGTCTCAAGCTACTAAAGTGAAATTAATTTTAAAATTTAACAAGGTTATATTTTCTTTGCAAAATTAGGTAACAACAAATAGAACAGGTACTTAGTAGCCGAAACACGGTTGAAAAATACATTTACATAGGTACCCCATTTGGGGCTTCAAAAGTCAGAAACATAATCCTTGGGCAATCAGCTCAGTTTTACCCCAAACACAATTTTAACAGAGGGGCAGAAAACCCCATTCATACCTAGGAGCCCTTGCTCCAAATTACACTGAAAAGCCTCCTCGAGGCATACAATATACAATTTTCAAAAGAGCCACTCGCTCTCAAATTTAAGCCTCTCCCAGGCCACACCAAAACTCCACCTTTAAGCTGTCCTCAAAGGACATATACACAGGGGTAAAATACCCAACCTACTGAGGTCTATTAAATGACAAGAAGGTTAATACATGACCTCTAAAATACAATTTGAGGGGAGGCGGACTTGCACTCCTAATACACTTTGTTTAAGACCTACTTGGCCTTAGGCCGTTAGTGCAAGGGCTAATCCCATACTACAGAGGTGACTTAAGAAAATAACAATTTACATTACGTTACGGAAGAATTGGTTGAGAAAATAAGTTCACCTCAAGACAATGTGAGTGGGAGCTCGAGAGGGTTAGCACTCTCTATCCCAGTATGTAGCTTTACAAGAGAATAGATGAAAAGAGAAGTTACATTTTAGGAAAAGGTTACATAGTGGAACGCTTAGAACCCGCCCCGAAAGTTAAACTGCTGAGCTAGCAAAGAAAGAATTTATTAATCGGCCATTACCTTGTTGTTGACCGCTGCCGAAGAAAGAGGCGCTTCCCGCCCCCTGCTATGTACTTAACACACTGAAAGATGGAACAGAAGTGGCCGAGAGACCCAAAAATCAGCAGTTTAAATACTCTCGCGGAAGTTTCTAGGCGTTAGGGGAAAGAAAACACCCTCCCACAAACACTTTATTGGGTAGGACACAGCAACATATTCAAGTTGGGGGAAGATACATCTGATTGGATAGAAATTAATTTAAGAAATTCGGGATTGGTTAGGTTCAACACAAGGGGAAAGAAGGGGTGAATATTGCCAACTTAAACAATGACTGAAAGAAATTTAACAAAGAACGAACTCTTGAAATTAAATTTTCTCCAAAAAACAGTTCTTTCACTTCGCACTAGAGTGCACCGTTGTTGATCTTCAGTAGTGTCCTCTAGAAGAGAAAGTTCACACTTCTAACTACAAGTGAAACAAAAACACATCAAAAATGACACAGTTCAAAAACTCAAACTTTTCCACGTGGTGACATCTTCTGAGAAAGTAGAAAATTAATACCGTCAATAAAGTTCAGACTTCCTCCAGCAGAGGAGTTTCAATTGGCGCACATTTTAAAATTAATTGCGTGGAGGTGTACCGCCTGGTACAATAATAATAATAATAATAATAATAATAATAATAATAATAATAATAATAATAATAATAATAATAAGAGTCCTGATCTCCTCATTTCGAGTAGTCCCTGCCATTATTCCCACCTGTTTTACCAACAATCTTCCTCGTTACTCTCATGTCTACTTCTTCCGCCCAGTCTTCACTCCCGTTCAGCAAACTTGGTGTGAAATCAGATGATGATGATATTTTCGTCCGGGAGCTGACTTCTTCCTTACAAAGAACCGTTGATCGCAACTGCATTAACTTTTTCAAGAACGATTTGTTGATGAACATGTGTAGATTCCCTACAACAACAACAACAAAAAATCGTAAATAGACACTACATTATTTTGGCTCGTCGAGCGAGCAGGCAAGTTATAATCCAGTAAAACTGAAGTGGTTATTTAGGTAGCCATGTAAATGGATTACACAACCTTAAGTAAATTGCTGAGGAAAAGCACAACTGCTAACTTTTAGAAATTGGTCAATTAGAGTATATTTTAAAACTAATTACTTGACAGAATAACCTATTCATTTTCAAGCTAATCGTTTAAGAATTTATAGGCCAACAGTCCGTTTCTGCCGCACATTCCACTTCCCAACATAGATAACTGGTGTCAATTAAAATGGTTGCTTCACTCGTTTCTCTGAATGCTAATGAGCTGAACTGCAAGTAGCTCAAACTGTGTGCTAGGAGTCTTAATGCTTCACAGTCTGCTGACTTGGGGATAAAGGACATATACGAATAATAAAAAGCCCATAATTCAATTAATATTATTTTCTTACGAGGAATCTATCCTCAATTACTGCACTTCAAATCCGCGCTTCATAAAGTCCAAACAAGTCTGCGGTCTGCCATGTGAAACCTAAAGCCTTCCTCTCAATGGATCTACCAGAAGGGATGACATTTTACCACCCAGAAATTGGGTTTATTTTGAAGAAAAAAACTGCATTTGTGTTGCCGACTGAGAACATCATAATGAAAACGGAGATTGCGTTGAAGTTTGTCAAGCTTCAAAAATCCAGCATTTCACTCCAGTGTGAAAGTGGGTTCGTCAGTTTATCTGAAGATCGAGAACCCTGAATAATGGCAATTTTGATTAACAAGAATAAACAGCAGTGATACTTGATCCAATGACCAGCTTTGAAAGTGACCAGGCCATGGAAATTGGTAATAAAAAGAATATGTGTGAACCATGTATCACATATCTGTCTGTTAGGTCATCAGTCCAGAGGCTGGTTGGATCCTCAAATAGCACCAGCAAAGGTTATGCGGTTATAAGGAAACCGCAAAAACCAATGGTAGCACCAAAATGAGGCGTACTAGGCAAGACGAGGAGTGAGGTAGTTTGCCATTGCTTTACTCACTGGGTCAGAAAGTGCTATTGCAGCACGACTGATCCTATGAGCAACACCTTTCATAACACTCAGATGCACTAGTCGTGCTCTGAATGCTATTACTCAGCACTACCCATACCCCAGCAGCTTCCATATTGTCACAGCCATGGATGAGACTGGGACTTCGGGGGAAGCTACACTTTACTCTGGCCTGTGCTAAGAGATATCACATATAGTAGAGTTATTTAAGTAAAATGTAAATTACCTGTCTTAGGAACGGGTTTGAGAGGGGTAAAGAAATATTTCTGGTATATCCTCAAAATCTTTAACATCCAGCATAATACAGTAGTACCTCATTAATCCTGGCTGATTGGGGCTCTTGGTTGTCCGAATTAATAGAAGTCCAGACTAAACAACATAACTTATGAAATGAGCCAGGGTACCTATTTAAACACTGTTAAGTAAAAAGAACGAGTATAGTATTTTAAGTGTAAATTTAAATTTAAATGTAAGAAATCTAAGTGCCAAAATATAAAATCAGAGAAAAGAATAAAAAATGAATACGTGGTAATGTTTTAAAACAAATTAGCACTAAACTTTTATAAAATCAGATACACAGGAACATATTAAGCAAGTACATATGTTAAAAAAACATACTTCACTGCAAAAAAACACATGCATGAAAACTGTAAATTAAGAATGGATCTGTTCCTAAAACTAATCACTGTCTCAAAATTATTATATTTGTAATTTTGATACAGACACAATTTTAGTACACGCAAAAGTGCGAACCTTTACCATGATATTGTGTAATTGTATTGTTCGAGTTCTTCTGGCAAATAAGAGATCGTTTTTTGCAAGTCCCTTTTGTTGTCACTTGTGATACGATTTATGCACTCAATTTTCTGTTTCTCCTTAGCTGCTAGATCTTGACGTCGTTTTCTAGTTTTTGCAATGTTGTGGGTAGAAATATCATTAAATGACTTCCTTACAAGCAACTCACTGATTTTAGTTTACAATTTTACATGAAAGCTTGAGAAGTATTGAACTATCCAGTATTCAAAAAGTTACCTACCGCTGAAATCAGTTCACACCATATTTAGCCTACAACAGCATAAGATTGTTCTGTCAGCTAAATATGATCGAAGGTTCTAACTCTTTCGGCACAAACATCCATCTGCACTCTGATGTTATCAACTGAAATCTGTATAAAGTTATCTGATCACAACGAAGGCTGTTGTATCTAATGAAAATAAGTGGAACTTGGACACTTTTTAATTACATGTAGTCCTGTTGACACAAGCAGTTCCATCCTTAGGTTGATCTACAAACTACTTCCTTTGAGGTTTTGGCTACATGCCCTTTACACATGTATTGTGTTGTTACGTAGAACCCTTTTAACTGAAAAATCTACAATTTTCAATTTTGCCACTTAGACACTTTTTAATTTATAATATTCAAATGTTATTTAGTATACAAGATATAATGCAATACAGTATTAGGCCCTACAAAATGCAGAATAAATAGTGCAGTACAGAATTAGAACATAGAAATCAAGGCACGCCTTCATTGACCACACTTGACACGCTTACTGGTTTGAAGAAACTGCTGATCTTTTTTTGCCTTCATTTGACATTAATTTATTTAATAATTAACTCACGCAGATGCCTCAAATATTCGTAATATACAGATATGTTTTCATCGTCGTTATCTTCAACGTATTTAATGAAAATATTTAGATGGCCTTTAGTTTCAGTAAGTTTGACTTGGGGATAATAATATCACTTGTTTCATTCTGGACATAGTCATCCGTTTCAGAACTTTCTGCAGCGATCAACCTCTCAACGATCTCCTCCTCTGCGTAATTTACAATATTTCGGTCGTAACTCAGAGTTTGCTTTATGTCGCACCGACAATGCGATAGGAGCGGGAAGGAACCGACTGTAACCTTAATTTAGGTACAGCCTGGTGTAAAAATGGGAAACCATGGAAAACCATCTGCAGGGCTGCCGACAGTGGGATTCGAAACCACTATCTCCAAAATGCAAGCTGATAGCTACGTGACTCAAACCACACGGTCACTTGCTCGGTAATGCACTTTCAAGGACTTCACTGTCACCTCTACTACTGCTGTACCTCCCTATGTCAGAACCTCCGTAACTAAAGATGAATCAATGTCTCTGAAGAGTCTTCGTGACATTTTGGTCTCCACCATGTGTAAATTTAGAATTCGGGATCTTTATGGTCCTTGTAACTAAAATACGATGTTGTTGGTATCGTTGCAAGCGCCACAGAGCGTCGAATTTTCACGCACACAATTAGCTACTAATGAAAATTATTGTCCCCGTTTGGATGGGGTCGGTAAAATAGCATCCATGATATCCCCTGTCTTTCGTAAGAGGCGACCAAAATGGGAACCTGGGTCTCTGAAATTGCGAGCGAGGTTTGGTGACCACGCTTCCTTTAGTTCAGTCTGACATAGGTTCCACATACTTGTGTCGAGCTCCTCAGTTTCAAATTTCAAATTTTGCCACCCTTAGACAATTCTTGTACTTTTCTGACACTGACGGTGTTAGGTTTCCAAGGCCTTTGCAGCATTTCCCTTTCAAAGTGTTGGACCTCTTCCTTTCTCTACTCTTATTAATGTTAGTAGAGGATGGTAGACCAGTTGCACTTCCTCTTAAGAACAATAAACGTCATCTGCAATAAAAACACGCGAAGGCCGCTGGAGGAGTGAAAGGTAAAGGCTTCCACTATTTGTAACCTCCGTTCTAAACGAGATAGAATGGTTTGTTCCATGTCCAGCTGCCTTCGTCCCCAGGAATTAACCTGATACTCAGGCTGAGAGAACATCAGACCTCTCCAGAAGCAGAAATATCCATTCTACCATTTTTTGCTTTCTGACGGGGAAACGAATCGACATCCTTTTACGTGATCCCAAGTCGCCTTTACTGCCTGCAACTACTCAAATTCTTTGTTCGGAGAAGAATGTTGGAAAGTTTATTTTTGGGTGGTGTGGAATTCCTCTCCCTGTGAATAAGAAGATGGTCTATAAGTGAAAGGAGTAATATTTCGTAGCGTGTCCATCGTCGGGGTTCGCAAAATGATCACATCAGACTGTTGACTTAGACCATGAGCAGCGAATGATGAACGAGTAACTGTACGGATGAGAAGAGCTCACTTCAAAATCGAACTCCTACGGAGTCACAACTTATTCAGGACGATCAGATGTAGCTCAAAGACATTGCAAGAGGAATAGTTGAAGTTACAAGTCACATCCCCGTGGGTCACACTCCATGTAAAACTGGAGGTAACTTGTCTATGATCATGGTATCAATAGTCACGTAAATCTACAAGGTTGGTTCCCCGGGCAACGGCCGGGCTCACTGGCTTAGACGATAACACTCTGGATTTATCAGACAAGTTAGAGGATTCGGTCTCGGCTCAGTCGGATGGTATTTGAAGGTGCTCAGATATGTCAGCCTCTTATCGGGAGATTTATTGGTATACGAAAAAAAAACCCCTGGGACAAAATATTTCGCCCCTCTAGGGGTGCCCTTTTAGTCACCTTTTCGACAGGAACGAAAAGTATTTTTTCACCTCCACTCACAGGAGGAGGATGGGGGGATATTTTTAACTTTATAACATATTTTATTCATGAAACATTTTCTTGTTATTTTCAATCAATCAATACTGATCTGCATTTAGAGCAGTCGCACAGGTGACAGACGATTCCCTATCTGTTGTTTTCCTAGCCTTTTCTTAAATTATTTCAAATTGTAAATTTATTGAACATCTCCATTGGTAAGTTATTCCAATCCCTAACTCCCCTTCCTATAAATGAATATTTGCCCCAATTTGTCCTCTTAAATTCCAACTTTATCTTCATATTGTGATCTTTCCTAGTTTTAAAGACGCCACTCAAACATATTCGTCTACTAATGTCATTCCACGCCATCTCTCCGCTGACAGCTCGCAACATACCACTTAGTCGAGCAGCTCGTCTTCTTTCTCCCAATTCTTCCCAGCCCAAACTTGGCAATATTTTTGTAACTCTACTCTTTTGTCGGAAATCACCCAGAAAAAATCGAGCTGCTTTTCTTTGGATTTTTTCCAGTTCTTGAATCAAGTAATCCTGGTGAGGGTCCCATACACTGGAACTATACTCTAATTGGAGTCTTACCAGATACTTACATGCCCTCTCCTTTACATTCATACTACAACCCCTAAACACCCTCATAACCATGTGCAGAGATCTGTACCCTTTATTTACAATCCCATTTATGTGATTACCCCAATGAAAATCTTTCCTTATATTAACACCTAGATACTTACAATGATCCTCAAAAGGAACTTTCACCCCATCAACGCAGTAATTAAAACTGATAGGACTTTTCCTATTTGTGAAACTGGCAATCTGACTTTTAACCCCGTTTATCAACATGCCATTGCGTACTGTCCATTTCACAACATTACCGAGGTCATGTTGCAGTTCTTCACAATCTTGTAACTTATTTATTACTCTCAAATGACTAGCTGCATATGTTACTCATAACTATTCTCTGACCGAGAGCTGGTTAATAATGATTGATTGAGAAAATTATTCTGTTATGCAGCATGTATCTCAATATTTGTAACAAACGTCCATGGGACGGGGTATTCTTGTGATCAAAAATAAATTGTCGCTAACAGCATATCGATGGCTTACTTCTAAAACCTCGTATCTCCCAATGCCCTTCCTAACCATTATTTCCCTTAAGACTGGTCACGCCTCCCAGCCACTTATGGAAATGCATCCCATCAGAACAATTTTAGTTGGGTCCATTTTCCTGTGCGAATGTGTAAAGGAAAATAAACCGTACATGCATTATAGTGTAAGTGCGTAAATTCGCTGGGCAAACATCACCCCTACTATATGGTATGGTATGGTAAGGTCTATTTTCCTTTATGCATTAGCATAGGATAATGAACACAACGAAAATTATTCTCATGAACTGCATATAAATATGTGGCGAGAATGCGTGACCATTATTAAGAAATATAAGCGGTAAGAACAGAATTGCGAGATATGAGGTTTTAGAAGTAAACCATCGATATGTTTTTACAATTTGTTGGTACTGAAGTACAGGCGTCACACACGGCCACTATCATACTGACATCTTATTCACCGACGAGGCCACATTCGGAAGAGATGCCATCAAAGTTGCATGGCACACACACACACACACACACACACACACACACACACACACACACACACACACACACACACACACACACACACACACACACACACACACACATGTTGCCGGTTAAAAATCCCCATTGTATGCTTGCCGCTAATCATCAATAGCGTTTTGGACACAATGTGTGGTGTGGTTTTATCCATGATCAACTGATCGACCCATACATCAACGACTGAATAGAGCAGCATGCCTTACCTCCTTACGGAACACGCTGCCTGTGCCCCTAGCAGCGCTATGTGATTCATGAATGATGAGGATCCAGCGCACTTCAGTTTGTACGTAATCCAGTTTAAGACAATACCTTCCCAGCTGGTGGATCGAGCGTTGAGATCCAGTACATTTTCCTGCCCGGTCTCCTGACCTTAATCCGCTGGACGTTTATATATGGGGACACATGTAATGTGTGATGTACGATAGTTCGATTGACGACATCAACGACCTGAAGCGACGTATCAGTAATGCCTGTACAGCTGTTCGACAGGACCCAGGTATCTTCGCTGGACTTCGCCAGTCAATACTGAGGCTGTTCAATACGGACACTTTGAATATCTCCTGTGCTATGGCCAATCTACACCCTGAAACTCCATCTCATGTAACTCTATAAAAGTATATTGTAGGATATATGTTCATAAGACAATTTTTAATTGTTTTGACCCCAGCAATCAACTCCAGTATTTATTACAGATGCTTAGATGCACCCTAAGTGTTAATACATGGTGTTTAAAAAACAGCATAATTTCAGGGTTGGATTCCTCTCATTCAAAGAAATAAATAATGTATATAAACATGGATCCTGAAATAAACACTCTCTTGGCCTCCAGAATCACCTGATCTAAACCCGATCGACTTCTTTGTGTACGATTATGCGAAGATTTTCGTGTACGCGACTGCTATGCAGGATGAAGCAAAAGTTCATGGCAGAACTGTAAGAGGCAGAACTGTAAGATCCTTTCAAACATATTCAAGCGTGTTCTAAACTCAATACGACGGCGAGCACAAGCCTGCAGTATGGCAGGAGGTGAGTATTTTGAACACCTCATGAAAAGTAATGACCGGAATACATCAGCACATGCAAGATAGCCCTCGACACCTGAGGATCTAGCCTACGACAGAATCATACACCCTACATCTGGGAAAGTACACATTTCTGAACCCATGTACTGTATATATTCACTTTTCTCTTCTCTGGTTGTGCCGAATGAAACCCTGAAATTATGCCGTGTATATTTGAAACACCCTGTAAACACATCGATACACACGCTTTGCTAATTTACACTTTCCTATACTATACTATACTATACTATACTATACTATACTATACTATACTATACTATACTATACTATACTATACTATACACCAATATTATATAACTAGTTTTTTATTTTAACAATTTGCTTTAAAACACAGACACAGATTTGTCTTATGGCGACGATGGGATAGAAAAGACCTACGAGTGGGAAGGAAGGGGCCGTGGCCTTAATTAAGGTACATCCCCAGCATATGCTTGGTGTGAAAATGGGAAACCACGGAAAATCCTCTTCAGGACTGCCGACAGTGGGGTTCGAACCCACTATCTCCCGTAAGTAAGCTCACAGCTGCGCGCCCCTAACCGCATGGCCCACTCACCCTGTAACTACGGTTTTCCTAGTCGTTATCCGACTACTACTACTAACCAAACCAAACCCCATGGCTCAACAGCCCAGAAGGGCCATGGCCTTCCAAGCGACCGCAGCTCAGCCCGAAGGCCTGCACATTATGAGGTGTCATGTGGTCAGCGCATTGAATCCTCTCGACCGATGTTCTTGGCTTTCTAACCCGAGGCCGCCATCTCACCGTCAGATAGCTCCTCATTGTAATCACGTAGGCTGAGTGAACCTCAAACCAGTCCTGAGATCCAGATTTTAAAAACTCTGGCCTGGCAGGGAATCGAACCCCAGGCAAGCTACCCCTATACCACGGGCCGGATTCTTCTTCTTCTTCTACTACTAACAATAATAATTGTACCGGGCGGTACACCTCTACGACGCAAGTTCTAATCTTGCGCCAATTGAAACTCCTCTACAGGAGAAACCCTGAACTGTAACAACCGAATCAACTCTCCCGTTTATCAGAAGATGTCACTGGTGTTTTTGATTTGCTTTTGTTGATCAAGAAGTGTGGACATTCTCTAACAGGTGTCTCTACTAGAAAACTATGATAATGCACTCTGGTGCGAGGGAATGAACTTTCTTGGAGAAATTTGGTATTCATAAGTTTTGTCTTTACTAAATTTTGTTCTTTCATTAGGGGGTTGGCAATATTAAGCTTTCTTTCCGCCTGTTTTGAATTTAACCAATCCTAAATTTCTGTAATTAATTTCCCACCAATTAGGTGTTTCTTCATCGATTTGTGTGTAACTTTCGCTGTTAACCAATAAACGTTGTGGGCGGGTCTTAATCATTCATGAAAGGTCTCGAATTCTCCGCGAGGGTATAAAAACTGCTGATTTTCTTGTCTCCGCGCCACTTCAGCAACATCTTGCTTAGTGTATAGAAGCATAGCAGGGGGCGGGTAGCGCCTCTTTCTTCGAGCAGCAGCTCTTCAACAAGGTAATGGCCGATTAACATATTTCTTTCCTCTTTGCTAGCTCAGCAGTTTAACTCGCGGGGAAGGTTCGAAACCTTTCATATGTAACCCATCTCTTTAAAATGTAAATCCCTTTTCAGTCTATGTAAAAACTACAAAATTATTCAACTGTAGATCAGGGATCGAGAGTGCTTTACCCTCTCGAGCTCCTCTTCATTCTGAATTTTAGGTGAGTATGTTCTCGTAACAGTTTTTCTCTTCCTTCTTAATGTGTTAAATTTATTTTGTATACTAGTCACCTCCATAGATTGGGATTAGCCCCTGTGTAATCAGCCTAGTGCCTCTTAGGTTTTAAAATGTGTATTTAGGAGTGCTAATTCACGCCTCCATTCCTTTTGCGTTTTGGGCCATTGAAATTAACCTTGTATTTGGCCACTAAGGCCCAGTAGATTGGGTACGATATACCCCTGTTTCTTTATAAGTTGTGCCTTGATGGCAGTTTAGTGTAATAGTCTGTTATTGCCTTTAATAGGCTTGAAAGATTGAGAGCGGATCAGCTCTTTCTGGTATTTTGAAAAGGTGCCTCGGGGAGGCGTGACATTTTGATTGCTGGGAGCTAGTGCTCCATGTATTTAGGGGCGTTCTGCCCTTTGGTATTTTGTGGTTGTGAGCTGAGAGCTCAAGGATTGACGAATTTGGGCTCATAGCCCAGAAATTGACCCCGTAACTTGTGCTTTCTTTCGTAAAGTTGCATTGTACCTGATTTTCTTTGTTATTTCACTTAGTTAATTGTTAAATGTTGTTATCTGTTGAAAATATAACCGTTATTTAAATTTAAGTCTTTAAGACTTGTAGTTAGACCCATTCCAGCCCGCACCTTCTTTCACCTCTGCCTTCCACGGATAACTCCGTAACAATAATAATAAAAATAAATCACCAACAACCTTGAAGGAGCGGACAAATTGATTACATATTACTAGCCTCCTTGCGGTACTGCCAACGTGGAGAACATGTCTTCAAGAAACCAACGTCTTGTTCCATTCGGCTCTTATCTTCAGTACACTGAACTCGGTCGTTCTTTCTTTTAAATAATGATTTCTATCTACCTTTTTCCCACATTTTTTCTTCAGTTAGTTTGGTAGCCCCTTGCTCTCCCCTTCTTGAATGTACCACAACTACTTTTTGGTATTTTTTCCTTGTGCTTATCTTTTTACCCTGAGATTTGTTTTATCTGCTTTCTTTTCTTCTTTTATTATTTTTTGTTGATCGCATTTGTCCCATTACAATTATTTTAACGAGCCTCTGGGCGTATTAATACCACGATACCATCTGGAGCCGTTTCCACAGTTAACATTATTTCTCATTTTGTCTTGTTCTGAGGTGACTGTACACACAGAGACATCTGAAGGCGAAGTACGGTAGCTTGTTGACTATTAACATTCCGTTCCGATTTCCAAGCCCGCTTCATCACGCCAAGAAATATCGCTCTATTCCTGCAGCTTGGGCTTGTTTAACTAATTTGGATTCCAGAATCTTGATTCTGTTTTATTATCGACATTATGATAATTTATAAGACAAGGTTTGTCGAAGTACATGACGACTTCTGTCGTACTTTAAATTGGAAGTTAAGTAACAAAAATCTCTCGCACACGGTGTTCGTTTCTATCAAGACTAAGTTACACAAATGTTTACTCCAAACAAATATGGGATCAAGTTTTAACACTCTAACACAAACCACATCGAGTGGATTATGATTTCATAGTTGATGCATAATTCAAGGCAATAGTCTTGTTCCTTGAAACCCACGATGAACCAAACTTATTTATCCTCTCCTCTCTAAAAATATTTTATTCGACTAACACACTAACTTAGGGGTGACCAAGTACTGCACAGTGTGCAAACAAGCGTCTACGATAATACGACCTGGCCAATCACAACGCATTCTCGCAGTGTGTGTGTGGTTACTTTTATTCCCATCCTCTCGCTATGGTGATGAAATGAAATGGCGTATGGCTTTAAGTGCTGGGAGTACCTGAGGATAGGTTCTGCTCGCCAGGTGCAGGTGTTTTGATTTGACACCCGTAGGCGACTGCGCATCGTGATGAGGATAAAATGATGATGAAGACAACACATACACCCAGTCCCCATGCCAGCGAAATTAACCAATGATGATTAAAATTCCCGACCCTGCCAGAAATCGAACCCGAGACCCCTGTGCCCAAAGGCCAGCACGCTAACCATTTAGCCATGGAACCGGACCTCGCTATGGTGATGACTAGTTGGTTTACGCTGATCAGCTGAGGAGGACATCTATGGTCAAATTCGGCCTACTTATGCTATTTACACTGTATGCGATTGTCTGATAACCTAAAATAGAAGAATGAAATTGATCAAAGTAATATTTGAAACTCGAATTCGAAATAACACTATTTTATTCGCGTTTCATGTTAAGTTTAGAGTCAGTCTTTTATTAGTCCATGCATGGGTGCCCATATGACAGTTTGTAGGGGGGGGGGAGCTAGACCTGGGGGTATGTAGTATTTTGGAAGATGATTGGTGGTAGAATAACACCCACGGTATCCCCTGCCTGTTGGTGGGGGGCGGTACTACGACTTGTACGTAATACTGACTTTTAAATCATTTTCTTGAAAGAAAAACACCTGACTACATTAGATTTTTGCCTTCACCTGAGAGCTAGGGGAGGTGGGGGGGAAGGCGCCCCACCCTTGCCCCGGGCATGGGCGCCCTTGAGTCCATGTTAATAATTCGTCACTGTTCGGGCAAAAGGTCATATTTCACAATGCTCTTCCTATCCATTATTTTCCGTAAGACTGGTCACGCCCCCCAAACACATATTTATTTATTTATTTATTTATTTATTTATTTATTCCTGACTTACATTTATGGCGAAGTTAGGGCTCACGGCCCTCTCTTACACTTAACCACTATAAACAGAATTTAAAAATGTAAACATAAAAGTAAGACAGAAATTCTAAAAAGAAATAATATTACAGACAGATAATTCTAAGACTACCGGTAAGTTAGGCCTACATATCAGTACAGCAATTAATGTGATAATTACTACTACTACTACTACTACTACTACTACTACTACTACTAATAATAATAATAATAATAATAATAATAATAATAATAACAATAATAATAATAATAATAATAATTGAAGAAAACCCATTCACACAACATACACACAATGACTCACACAACTCAGTTTTATGTTACCAGGAAAAACTTTCTGCAGGCAGATTTGAATTTATGAGAGGAAGTAAGGTGCCGAATGTCCATTGGGAGTGTATTCCAGAGTCTCGATGTGGTAACTAAAAAGGAATGATTGTAGGAATTCGTTCGACTTAGTGGAATTTCAAGTAAGGAACCAGAACGGGTACTTATTATTATTATTTCGTATGGCAAAACAAGGATACATTATAAGTACATATAAATACATATTTCTTAAATAAGTATGTGATTACAAGTCAGCCTTCAAAACTTAATGTCCAGACTTTTCAGCCAGTCCACTGCTTCTGTAGAGGCACTATGTAGTTCTTTAATGGATCCATTGAATCTTCTTTTTGGGCAGTCCATAACAACATGATGGATGGTCTGAGGCACATTATCACAGTCACAGAATGGGTCTTCAGATTTTCCCCACTTGTGAAGCCAGAATTTACACCTTTCATGGTTTGTTCTGATTCTGTTTAGAGATGTCCATTCCCTTCTCGGTAAGTTGAAACCAGGAGGAGCTCTACAAGGATGGAGGATTAAACACAGGTGGTCAGGATTTGAAGAGGTCCATTCTTCGCGCCAGATTTCATCAGCATCAAAATGTGTTTCCAGGAGCTTCTCGCCTAACTTCCATGATGGGTTTCTGGACTTTAATCTCTTCGGTTTCTGAGGGTTGCAGTCCTGATGTAAGGGCAGTTGAGGGTTACTGCGACATTTCTGCCATTCTCTTACTAGAGCCAGTTCTCTTCGTATGTGAGGGGGATGGATGTTGGATAAAACGGGTAACCATTTTAGGGGTGTCGATTTGATGGTGCCTGATATTGTCCTCATGGTATCATTCAGTTGTGTATCAACTTCTGAAGTATATACACTGTTAAGCCACACAGGGCAGCAGCATTCTGCAACTGGATAGATCAAGGCAAGAGCTGATGTTCGTAGTACTGTCGCATTTGCTCCCCATCCTGTTCCACTGAGCTTGTGTAATATGTTGTTCCTTGTTTTTATCTTGGCTGCAGTGTTAGAGAGATGTTGCTTATATGAGAGTGTCCGGTCCATTGTGACGCCCAGATACTTTGAATATGGGTTATACTTAAGTTTTTGGCCTTTGAATTCGACTTGAGGTACATAGTTGGCATTTTGGTTGTCTAGGTGGAAGCAGCTTACTTCAGTTTTTTTCAAGTTAGGTTTGAGTCGCCAAGTACTGAAATATTTGTTCAGGTTATGGAGATCCTTTGTGAGTGTAATTTCTGCTGTTTTGAAGTGACTCGATTGGGCAGCCAGAGCTATGTCATCTGCATATATGAATTTCCTGGAAGTAGTTTCTGGAAGATCTGCAGTATAGATGCTGAATAGTAGAGGAGCAAGAACTGATCCCTGGGGTAAACCATCGTTTAGTATATAGGGCTTACTCTTATTGCCGTTTAAATGTATTTCGAACGCTCTATTGCATAGCATATTGTTCAGCAGTGTTGCAAGTTTCTTACAGGGAATGATCTTCAAGAATTTCAAAATCATCCCTTGTCGCCATACGGTGTCATAAGCTGATGTCAAGTCCACAAAAACAGCGATTGTCTTCTTCTTGTCTTGAAATCCATTCTCAATGTGGCTGGTGAGTGCCAAGACCTGGTCACAGCAGCTTCGGTTAGGTCGGAATCCTGCTTGTTCGGTTGGTATGCGTTGGAAGGCTGTGGTTGAGATTCTGTTGTAAATCATTCTCTCCATTAACTTGTAGCAAATACTTAAGAGTGCTATTGGTCTATAATCTTCAGGACTATCTCCACTTTTTCCGGGCTTTAGAACGGCAACTATTTTAGTTCTCTTAAGCAAAGATGGAAGCCTACCATTTCTTAAGATGTCATTAAAGAACATAAGTAACCAGTGTATGGTTCTAGGTCCACAATGTTTCAGGAATTCTGGATATATCCCGTCCACTCCTGCTGCTTTGCCTGGTTTTATTTCTTTTAGAGCTGTTGAGATTTCTGAAGTTGTGAATTCCCCTGAGAACTGGGGGGTTGATTCAGTCGAGGATAGCCTAGTTTTTAGCTCTTTCTTGAGTTTTTTTGATTCATCTTTATTGACATTTTCTGGTATTTTGGACAGTTTGATGATTCTTTTAGCTACATCTACTGGAGATACCTCTAAACTCTTATTAATATATTTGGGAGTACAACTACCAAGTTTTCTAAGAAGAGTCCATGCTTTTCTGCTTGAGTGTGGGAAATTCATGCTTGCTGTCAATGAGTTCCATTTATCTTTTCTGGCAGAATCTAGGCTTTGCAATAGTTCATCAGCGACTTCTGTTCTGTTGCTGATTTGGTATTCTTTGTACAGCTCATCACATCTTCTATTCCATCCGGGGATATATTCTTTTCTAAATCCTCTGGGAATGTGTTTCTTTGCTATGGAGCATGTTAAACTAACAAATCGCTTATAGTTGTCCAGTTTGGGTGGAATCCACTGGATATTGTGATCCAACTCCTTAGTAAACGCTTCCCAGTTTGCTCTTTCAAAATTCCAGCGAGGTACAGGTGTTGATCTTATTATTGGGACTTCAATGCCAATTTTTAGAAGAATTGGTCTATGCTGACTTCGGGGAAAATTGTTCAGTACTTTCCTGCTGCATTGTAAAGGTCTTCCGTGCTCGTCCCTTGAAACAAAACAGAGGTCTGGGTTGGTGTCCTTCTTCCATCTTCCTGAGTGAAAGGAGCCTCTCTCTTTTGCATCGTACACAAGGAAAACATCTTCTGTTTCAGACCATTATAACACACCAAGACCATCTGAATTAGTATCTCCATACCCCCAGAAAGTATTCCTACTGTTGAAATCTCCCATAATGACTGCCGGATGATTTACATTCTTGATGGCTTCATTACACCAAGGTTGAGATGGTGGTTTGTAAATGTTTACTATTTCCAAGTCTGCAACTTTAATCCTGGTGGTGAAAATGTTATCGGAGCTGATGTCAAGAATTTTTACTTGCTCAATATTATTTCGAATGTGCGTAGAGATGCCATAGGTTTTGTGGAAGGTAGCTGCAACAAGATTGAATCCTGGTAGTTTACATCTGGAGTGAAGTTGGTACTCATTCTCGCAATGTGTTTCTTGAAGTGTGTACGGGTACTAATTTCATGGAATGAGGAAAGGAAACGAAAATTAGAAGAGAGGTAAGTAGGAGTGTTCGTCGAGAGCACTTGGTAAACAAGTGTCATTAGGTGAAAATTCCTTCGTTCATTTATGCGTAGCCATTCCAATGTTTTGAAATATGGTGTAACATGAGTGTCATGTCGCAGTTGGAAGGCATATCGTATGCATGAGTTTTGTGTTCGCTGAAGTCTCAAAGCTTGTTCAGCATTTAGATTGACTAGTACTGTATCACAGTAGTCTAAAATTGGGAATAGTAGTTCTTGGATTAATTTTAATTTAAGTTTTTAAGGAAAAGAATTCTTGTGGCAGTCTAAGAACAAGTTTCGTTGTGTTAATTTTCGTATGCTGGCGTGTAAAGGAAAATGAACCGTAAGTAAATTATACTGTACGAGTGCGTAAAGTCGTGTAAACATACATTCCTAGAGTGCGGTACGGTGAGGCCTCCGCATGGCAGTTTTAACAGCGCGAAATACTTTCTAGTTCCAGTCGCCGCTAGACTTCGTGTTAAACAGTGGAGCAAAAAGTTAAGCCAGTAAGTTTTAGGTGAGATAGGCCTTGACATGAATTATGCAAGGCGATGATTCGTGTCTTCAGCTTGTGGTGAGTATATAGTTTATATTTAAACATAATATTAAGAAAATGTGTCCGCCTCTGTGGTGTAGTGGTTAGCGTGATTAACTGCCACCCCCGGAGGCCCGGGTTCGATTCCCGGCTCTGCCATGAAATTTGAAATGCGGTAAGAGGGCTGGAACGGGGTCCACTCAGCCTCGGGAGGTCAACTGAGTAGAGGTGGGTTCGATTCCCACCTCAGCCATCCTGGAAGTGGTTTTCCGTGGTTTCCCACTTCTGCTCCAGGCGAATGCCGGGATGGTACCTAACATAAGGCCACGGCCGCTTCCTTCCCTCTTCCTTGCCTATCCCTTCCAATCATCCCATTCCTCCACAATGCCCCTGTTCAGCATAGCAGGTGAGATCGCCTGGGCGAGGTACTGGTCATTCTCCCCAGTTGTATCCCTGACCAAGAGTCTGAAGCTCCAGGACACTGCCCTTGAGGCGGTAGAGGTGGGATCCCTCGCTGTGTCCGAGGGAAAAAGCCGACCCTGGAAGGGTAAACAGATGATGATGATGATGATGATGATGATGATGATTAAGAAAAATGTTTGGTGCATATTGAAAAATATACAAGGTTCTCTATTCACAGGATGTTTACTGCGCATGATAAACAATGATTTATTTCTGTGTACCATTCTGCAAATCTAAACTTCAGGAAATTTCTTTTGACGAGCAAAATGTAGAACTACGAGAAAAATGGGTCGAAATTATATCGCGTCGGGATGACGAAAAAAAATTTCATGTGGCAACATTAGTAGTATGTAGTGAACATTTTTAAAGCACGTGCTTTAGCATCTCTACTAAAACAGCCGGTACCGGGCGAGTTGGCCGTGCGCGTAGAGGCGCGCGACTGTGAGCTTGCATCGGGGAGATAGTAGGTTCGAATCCCACTATCGGCAGCCCTGAAAATGGTTTTCCGTGGTTTCCCATTTTCACACCAGGCAAATGCTGGGGCTGTACCTTAATTAAGGCCACGGCCGCTTCCTTCCAACTCCTAGGCCTTTCCTATCCCATCGTCGCCATAAGACCTATCTGTGTCGGTGCGACGTAAAGCCCCTAGCAAAAAAAAAACAAAAAAAAAAAACAGCCGCATTCAATACCAACATTTTTTCAGGGTATATATCCTATTTGCATGGCATAAGTAGGCTATGTTAATACTGGAGTGTTTTAAAATATACTATGGGGTATTATCATTTTTACTAGGGCGTGAACTTTCCCGTTGCAATTATATTACCTAACCGTATGAGCTCTTCTTGAATTACTAGGTGGTACATTTTATTTCTCGTCATAAAAATATCAATTTTCTATTCAAAACGCAATGTTTTATCTTTTTAATGTTCTTTTATGTGCAAGTTATTCTCGTCATGCCAATTGGAATCGTGCTGAGAAATGGAGGGATAACCTGACATCTAGCGGCGCTATTTGAACTGCTGCTACTCAGTCAATTTAGTAAAAAAAAAAAAAAAAAAAAAAAAAAAACCCGTGCATGTACAGGCCTTTACTTATCTCCTAGGCAACAGTTATACCAATACTTTTGTGTGTGCAAATCTGTAGAATTGTTCACGAATCGTAACACAGTGCAAATATCTGCTGGCTACAATGATGGAAGGTATGAAAGAACGGAGCAGATAGATAGATAGATAGATAGATACGAAGGGTGGAGCACAAGTCATGGCAACTATCTTCTTCCTCACACTTGTACGGTGCTATCATACAATGGTCAATATTCTCCAAAGTATGACACTCATAGTCCCAGGTGACCGCAATTAAGTTCACGGTGTTCAGCGCGGCACAGCACAGGTTTTAATGATCGTAGGAGTGTGACATTTCGTAGATATGCTAATTAAGAAATGCCCTCTTGAATTATGAAAACAATAAATGATTAGTTCCAAGTCTTGTCACCAGGCGAAAATATGGCGCTGCAACCAGCCAGAACGTGCGATTTTATGTAACTCTGACGTCAGAATTTTCTTCCGATGGAATTGCGTTGTGTTAGTTCCTCGGCTATTGCTGGAACACCCACCGCGGTCAGTTTAAGTGACGTGTGGTTTTATAAGCTCCTTCATTCTTAGTCCGTTTATCTTTGAGGAGATGACCCCCCGTAGGTCTGTTAGGTGTACAGAGGCATCTGTACGTTATAGAAGCCTCCCTGTGCAACGTGATTCCAGCTTTGCAAGAACGCAATTGTGACCACACCGTTATTTCCATGCAAGATAGGGAAACATCACATGTCGCCCGCCAGGTAAATATTTTGCTGCGAGAATCCTTCATTAACAACCGCATCATCTCTGGGCATATTCCATATTTCAGCATATTTCAGTACTGCACAGCAAAAACACCATGTGACTCCTGGTTGTGGGGATATCTTTTGAGGATCGTGTCTATCAGGGACATAAGCGGTCTCTTCCTGATCTAACATGTCGCTCGGATTTCTCACGATATGCTGCGGACAACTGTCGACCATCCCGTGTTACGGATGTTGCTGAGTTGGGAGGTCATATCGAACAGTGTTTGTAACAATCATCATCATATTCCAAAGGATAAGCCTTGTCGCTACAGTAATAGATGTCTATCTTAAGCCAGTCTTTTCAACTCGGCGTAGGTTTTGCAGTTCATTCTCTGAAGCAGCTTCTTGAAATAAGGCACTCTGGGTCGTCCTCTTCCTCTTTTCCCCACAATTCTTCTTTCAAAGGTGAAATGAAATGTCGTATAGATTTTAGTGCCGGGAGTGTCCGAGGATAAGTTCGGCTGGCCAGATGCAGCTCTTTCGATTTAACACCCATAGGTGACCTGCGTGTCGTGATGAGGATGAAATGATGATGAAGACGACGCGTACACCCAGTACCCGACCCTACCGGGAATCGAACCCGGGACTCCTGCGACCAAAGGCCAGCACGCTAACCATTTAGCCATGGAGCCGGACTCCTTCAAATATGTTACAAAGGAACTCTTCATGCCACAGAATGTGACCAATACGTTTTATTTTCCGTTTTTCAATTTGAATTACCAGACTCCACTTTTCTTCTTTCTGTCTAAGGATTTCGGTATTGCTCTTCATTTCGGTCTAACTTATCCTTTGCGTTCTCCTACAGATCCACATTTCAATTGCCTCTAGTATTTTCTTTTCCTGCTCTCCTTATGTCCAGTTTTCGCAACCGCACGCTCTGTACAAAGGTTTTTTCAAAGGCCTTCCGAGTTTGAATATGTATACGTTTGTTGGCCAGCAGATGTTTTTATCTTGAAAGGCTCTCTTTGCCATTGCTATCCTATTTTGTGACTTCTGATATGCTCCGATTATCACCCGTGATTAGGGTTCGTACGTAGTGAAAGCTTCACTTTTTCAATTTTATCAGGGCCGATTTTGATGTGTGTAATAAGTGTTTTCTTGGACTTACATATCGTCATGGTTTTTGTTTTCCTTGCATTAATTTTGAGGTTCCATTTGCCTAAACTTCCTGGTAGTATGTTGATCCTTCCCTTCCTACTTTTTCCTGTTTCTGCTAGTACGGCAATATAGTCAGCAAATCTTATAAAATGTATTTGTTTGCCATTCATTTCGCTCCCAGCTGTATTCTCCTTCATGACTGTGATGGATTCTTCGATGAACATATTGACGAGATAAGGAGAGGGTGGACATGCTTTCTTAACTCCTCTTCCAGTTTTGTCATTTAGCTTTGTCCCATTGATTTCAAAATCAGTGTTCTGCATTCTGTATACATCTAGTATGGGGCATCTATCCTTCTAATCCATTCCTGCATATTTCATGGTAAGGAAGCGCTGTTTCCAGTCGACTCGGTCAGGGGCTTTCTCTCAGCTGATGAAGATTGCGTACTTCTTTCCAGAAATAAACGTAATGCCAGAGCTGCTTCCCTAGTACCCCTCCCTGATCGAAATCTAAACGGGTCATTATCGATATAGTGTTCTAACTTTCCTTTGATTCTGTTCTTGATGATGTTGAGCAGTATTTTTGAAGCTTGAGACAGGAGAGTGATAGTTCCATAATCTGAACAGTACATGACATTCCTCTTTTTCGGTATTGCAACACTCCTGCTTTTACAAAAGTCAGGAGGGACTATGCCACTCTCATAACAATATGATACCCACTGAAAACTGTAACATTTCATATCGTCACCCGAGTGTTTCAGAAGTTCTGCCGGAATGTTACCTGGACCGGGTGATTTCTTTTCCCGGAGACTGTGTAATGCTGCATTAAGTTCTAAAGATGTGATTCAGGGACCCTTTCTTCATTCGTCGATCTCGTGTTCTTTTGCGATGTAGCTGGTTGTATTACTTACATAATTTCCTTTGTGTAGGTCTTCAATGTATTCTTTCCAACAATCACAACTTCATTCGTTGTTAAACAGGACGTTAACCATTTTATCTTTCACTATGTAGCTTCTGATTTTTTGGCTTGTGTTGTAGGGTTCAGATATTGAAAAATGCCTTTTCTACTTGTCCTCTGATCATGTCCTTTTCTATAATCTCACTTGTCTCCTTCATCCAGTTCCCCTTTACTTTGCAACACTTTGTTATGATCTGATTTCTGATTTCTTTGTACCTTTATTTATTCCCTATTCACATCTTCTTATTCATTTCACGAATAAGGTTTATGATTACGTGAGCCATCCATAGCTTCCTTGGTTGTAAGTGTCTCCTTCCCAGCACTTCGTCAGCAGCCTCAGTTATACCATTCTTTACTTCCTCCCATTTTGCGCTGTCATGAAGAGCGTCTGATAATTGATTATTTTTCATTGTGTATGCCTTCTGTACGTCAGTGTTCTTTAAATTTTGCGTGTTCCATTTAAGCGGAATCAATTTCATATTCTTCTTTTGCTTAATGTCACACTTGGCTAGTGAGATTGTGGTCGTTGTCCACATCAGGTCCTGGATAGCTGGGACTAGATTTAATCTGGTTTCAATATCTCTGTCTGACCTTCAATGTAATCAATATGATTTCGAGCATTACCTCCAGGTGCTTTATACGTGTATCTTCTTTGGACAGGTACTTCAAAGAATGTGTTTGTTTATAACCATGCCATGTTTTTCACAAAATTCTGAAAGTCTCTGACCTCTTTTGTTCATGTTCCCTAGTCCGTATTTACCAGAATATTTCAAGCGTTTCAGGCATTGAAATCACCCATTACGATCACATTATCTTTATTCCCTACGAGCTCCAACAAGCTATCAATTTGCCCGTAGACTTACCTCTACCTCTTCGTCGGAACTGTTAGAAGTTAGGCAGTATACCTGAATGGTCACTAGATCAACTGGAGTGGCTTTCACTTTGATCATTATCAATCTGCCACTTGCATGATATATGTTGATCACATGATTAGACCATTTTCATTGCAAGATAATAGGGCCTCCATTCATTCCCGACTTTTCACGTCCAATGTGAATTATTCTAAATCTGTTTGAACAGTTTTCCCCGTTTCCTGACCCCCTTGTTTCACATATTCCTAAAATATCAAGTCTTCCCCACAATTCACTCTCAAGAACAGTCACTTATTTAACTTTTATTCAGCCATACCTCGTTAGTTTGAACCTTCTTCAGTCCGTAACCCCTGCCTCCTTAGCGCACGAGGAAGCCTCTCTCAATCCTCCTTTACGATGCACACACTACCATACTAGCCAGATAAGACCCGGAGCCCAAAAAACGCTAATATTATAAAGGGAGAATGGGGGAACATCTAGATCTTTAAAATTCAGAGATACGATTGGACAACTACAAATTACAAAACAGGTCCATGATTCGTGAATGATTTAACTTTCTAGCTTATGATAGGCTGGTAGTATGAGAGGAGGCGTCGGAGATATTATTGACAACTTTGGAAACACGAAATGCAACATAAGCATAACGATAGCTTTACCATCTTCAACATTCAAACTTTCTCACAAATTAGTTTTAGGCTTTTCCCTCCAGACTTCATCCCAAAATATATGTTAGACTTCAGAGCCATCCAACCGTCGGAGGGAAAACCTTTTCAACATTACAAAAGTTCTTGGTTGCTATCAGGGGTGAACATAATAGAGAAGGAGCACAAAACAAATAGAAAGGGAAGGTGTACCCCTGGTATTATTATTATTATTATTATTATTATTATTATTATTATTATTATTATTATTATTATTATTATTATTATTATTATTATTGAAATTATCTACCTGTTTAAGTTTTGTAGTCCCAACCCGGTATTCATTTCTCTTAAGTTTCTTCGGTACAGATATCACTATAGTCTTGGAAATGCAAATTTTCATACCATACATACTGCACCTATTTACAGGTTCCACGATATTAGATTACAGGCCTTCAGCACAGAGTGCCATTAAGACTAAGTCGTCGGCATACGCGAAAATGCTTACTACATTCCTACCTAACTGAATCCCTCTCTGCAACTTCATACCTCTCAGTAGATGATCCATGTAAACTATGAACGGCATAGGTGAAAGATTACAATCTTGTCTAACTACTGTTAAGGCCCTTAAACCAAGAACTCATTCTACCATCAGTTCCCACTGCAGCCAAATTTTCAACATGCACGCCTTTGATTGCTTTAGATCCCATAGTCCCCCAGTACGGCTAACGTCTTTTCCCTCGGTGCTCTGTCAAATGCCTTCTCTGGATCTACGAAACTTAAACGTAACTGTTCCTCTATCAGCGTTTTTCAGTTACCTGACAGCCCCTCTTTTGTCTGAAGAAACACTGGTTTTCATCCACCTTACTCTCAACCACTGATCGTACCCTCAAAAATGCCAATGACCACGTTTTCTGATATACTATCAATGAAATACTTTCCGTAGCTATTGCAATCTGTCCTGTTTCCTTGCTCATGGATAGGTGAAATAACTGCTTTCGTCCAGTCAGAAACCTTACTAACATTCCTTGCTAATGTTATTATTCTCTTTAGCCATTTCATCCCTACTTTCCCTATATAATTCATCACTTCAGGCCTAATTTCATCTATTCTTTCTGCTTTGTAGCAACGGAGTTTACCATCCTTTCCACTTTCTCAAGCTTAATTTTACTAAACACCATTTCCCGATTCCCCATAACCTCGGTTGTTCACGGCGTCAACAGGAAGACTTTCTTTTACGTTGAGAAGATTTTCATAATATTCCTTTCACCTGTCCAGTGATTCCCTGTCCCGTTGCTCTAGGGGGTCGTTACTTCGAGTTCAACCGATTTACTTCTAAATACAGTTAATTTCCTGTCCCCCCCCCCCCCTTCTGTGATTCTTTACTACTGTCTAGAAGGGTTTCGCTGCCGTTTGACCAAGCCTTTCCAAGTCATCCCAAGTTGACCATGAGGTGATTATTATTATTATTATTATTATTATTATTATTATTATTATTATTATTATTATTATTATTATTATTATTATGGATATTAATGACAGGTCATAGTTCCGGTTTGGCCTTCCGTAAGTTGGTCACTTTTTTAATTGATTTTACCGCTATTACCGGATATATTTAAGCCCATCGTTTGCAATAATCGCACACAAGGGAACCTCAGGTAACTTGTCTGTTAAAAAAATAATCTTCCTTCATTTTAGATCAAATATGAATATCTCTTAGTTTGTGTCCAGTTCTGATATATTCGGCATCAAATGGCTATCGTCCCTAATTATCAATCCATCAGTGAATGCTTAATCGTTTCAAGCCTGAAAGCATTCTTATCTTCTTTTCTAATTAGTGTCCGAATATATCGCAGTAAGTTCGAAATACTGATTGTCTATCACAAACGCTGAAGCGGAATGTTTTACGGTTACAATTAATTTTTCATTCAATGGAACAGGAGATATTAAAATAATTTTTATTGCTTTTATATAATTACTACATCTGGATCTGCCAGTGCTTGCTCAGGCAGGTATGCAGATAAAACCCGCGCACGATATGTGGTCATTCATTATGCTCGACAGAAAAAGTATATCCCTTCCTACTCCTGCTTCTCTCTTTCTCTCTCTCTCTTCTAATCTCCTCTTTCACTCTCACTCTTACACTTTCACGCACTTCTAATCCGGACCTCTTGTTATTGTTTTCACTCACTCTGACAACTGCTAATTCGTTAATGTTCCTCAGGGTTAGAGAAAGTTGAAGGGAACAGAGTGTAAGCAGGCTATCCATATATATATAAAGTGTATTCTCTATACTTCACCTCACACTGTGCAGTATGTACCTCATATTAGCAGGGATATTATTTTTAATGTTTTGAAATGAGAAACATTACAATTTGACTTGTACATTGTCCGGCTCCATGGCTAAATGGTTAGTGTGCTGGACTTTGGCCACAGGGGTCCTGGGTTCGATTCCGAGCCGGGTCGGAGTCTTTAACCTTAAATGGTTAATTCCCTTGGTTCGGTAACTGGGGTTTGTGCTGTCCCCAACATCCCTGCAACTCACACACCACACATAACACTATCCTCCACCACAATAACATGGAGTTACCTACACATGGCAAATGCCGCCCACCTTCATCGGAGGGTCTGCCTTGCAAGGGCTGCATCCGGCTGGAAATAGCCACACGAAATTATTACTTGTACATTTAGCACTTCGTAGAGGGTGGAAGGTAAGAGTTGAATTTTAGTTAATTCTGATAAATACGCAATATCTTTAGATACTATTAATATGAAATTAAAACAGCATTTGCATGGAGTTATTACAAAATAATAAAGTACCGGACGAGTTGGCCGTGCGGTTTGGGGCGCACAGCTGTGAGCTTGCATACCGGAGATAGTGGGTTCGAACGCCACTGTCGGCAGCCCTGAAGATGGTTTTCCATGTTCCCCCCCCTTTTTTTTGCTAGTTGCTTTACGTCGTGCCGACACAGATAGGTCTTATGGCGACGATGGGACAGGAAAGGCCTAGGAATGGGAAGGAAGCGGCCGTGGCCTTTATTAAGGTACAGCCCCAGCATTTGCATGGTGTGAAAATGGGAAACCACGGAAAACCGTCTTCAAGGCCGCCGACAGTGGGGTTGGAACCTACTATCTCCCGAATACTGGATACTGGCCGCACTTAAGCGACTGCAGCTATCGAGCTCGGTTTTCCCATTTTCACACCAGGCAAATGCTGGGGCTGTACCTTAATTAAGGTCACGGCCGCTTCTTTCCAACTCCTAGACCTTTCCTATTCCATTATCGCCACAAGACCTATGTGTGACGGTGCGACGTAAAACAAATTGAATAAAATAATAAAGTATAATACAGCCGTATATTAATTTTAAATTGATATAGGCTAAAGCATAACTTGAAAAATGAAGGAATTTACAGTGATGGAAAATCAGAATGAAAATAAAAATCCTCAGCCTGTTTCTAGTCATTTTACCGGGTCGGGAATGGAATGAATGAAGCCCCCATCTAGCGGCGAGGATAGGAATTGTGCTGGCTGCTAAAGCCTGTCGCACTCCTCTGGGGCAATGATTTATGACTAACAGGTGAAATGATATTGGAGAGTCTTGCTGGAATGGAAGAGGACAGGGAAAACGGAGTACTTGGAGAATACCTGTCCTGCCTCCGCTTTGTCCAGCACAAATCCTACGGGCAGTGACAGAGTTTTGAACCAATGCACTTAGCGGCGAGAGTCTGGCGCGCTGTCGCCTGAGCCACAGTGGCTACGGAAAATCAGAATAACAAAAAGAAAATATACAAAATGAACTAAGATCATGTTCACGAATCAGTGAGACTGTTAAGTCAATCATAGGCATTACGTAAACATTGTGTTCTATCAGTTACAATTGAATTGTATTTTTAAAGGTTTGTAAAAGGACTTACTTTCACATTCCAGAACATTGGTCTAGTGTACAAATTTTTCAAAGATGTATTAACTCCACTATTTACGTTTCCAGAACAAACATTATTAGCGTAATACCATGAAATTTTATTTGAACATATGATCGATTTCTCGTTTATACTGCATTTTAGTACACATTTTATATCATATCTCGTATCCAAAACACGTTAAAAAGTGGTTTAAAGGTCGTGACGTATGAAAAATACATTTTTGCAATCGAAATTTTTAGTATCTCGTGGTCAGAAATATTCTTTTCAGGCGAGAAATCAGTACAGCCCTCAGAACCACCCACTACCTGCTTACACACTCTTTCTCTCTCATTGGTCACATCCATTGGACGCGTTAACACATGCCCACATCTGAAGAGTGAAGGGAGGTGGAGAAAACGAAGTACAAGGATATCTAGCATGAACGAAACACACGCGGAGGGGAAGATACTTACTTCCCCGCCTGCCCACACGTCCCACTGGCTCGACAATGCAGGGAGAGGGGAATGAAGGGAGTAACCACACGGCTCCTTCAAGGCAACAGACATAATGTGTATGTCAAATCATTGAGGGTCAAATTGTCCAGTTTCTTGGTAATTCTAGTGTGCGAGGTTTAACTGAAATGTTAGCGGTCTCGGCTAATGACTTCATTATCATATGGCATCGCGCTCAACCACTGCAAGAAAGAATGACCCTTATTTTCGTCAATACAGGCCCTGTTAAATACTACTACTGCTACTACTAGTTATACTACTAATACTACTACTACTAATAATAATAATTCCCATCCTCAAAAACCAAAGTAAATATAACCTGGCAATAAATAATTATGATTGTCAGAGACGCAAGGGTGTTTCAAAAACTGTTCCTGTGAAGTTATTTTCAGAGCCGATCAAACAATTAAATGGGGTGGGATTACATCGTGCACACTTCATCACAATTAAATTAATTAATTGTTTTCCTTTGTTAGGAAAAGCTAGTATGGCCAAAATGTTTAACCATAGAAACATCTTAATCAGTTACCGAAAAAATAGAGTTGGGAGTGACCCCGAGTGCGCAACGTCGCAAGCCACACCTCCTGGAAGACGAACACATGTGACGTTGGCTTGGTTACTTCTCCTTCATCCTCAGGGTTTGCCAAAATCTTCGCCCAAACGTTATCTGTTTCCTTTTCCACCCGGAATTCTTGTGATCGCGAATGTACCAGTTCTTATGGACACTACTCGTACTGTGGCTATTGCAAAAAATCCACCACCTCTATAACAATCGAGAGTAGGTTCAGTTGTATTTTGAGATGAATATATCTTATGGCTGGGAGTTATTCGAAAATGTGTGGAACGTAACGTGACAAAATGTGTGATGGACGTGACGTCACGTTAGTCCTTACCGTAGGTCTTGGTCGCCAAAGATGCTGCGGCTGTGGATTTGTATAAATAGAGTGTGTTGAAATAGAAAGTGTACTGTCAGTGACATCATATTAGTCGTGAACGTAGGCCTTGGTCGCCAAAGATACACTGTGAAATGTTGCAAATAAATCGTTCATTATCAATATTTGAGTTCCATTTATGAAAGACGTATTCATTATCATTAGCTTTTCCCAAAGGGGTTTCATTTTTGTCTTTGTATGTCTGTTTGTTTATTACAACACGGGAAAACGGCTTTATATAAATGCTCGAAAACGATATTTAAGTTCAGGAAAAGCCGGCATACAGTGAATGACACTTGGCATTGCATAGCTGGCTGGCAAGGTCTTAATATCTGGCGCTGTAGGTACCACCCTAATTTTTCTGGAGTGTGTCCAATCCAGGGCAAAAAAAGAAGAAGAAGAAAGAAGATCTCTCCTGGTGTTTTGGGTAAGCTATATAAGACGGCACAGGGGCGTGCTGCAAGATGTGCAAGGTCTTAAGATCTGGCGCTGTATGTACCACCCTAAATTTTCTGGAGTGTTGCCAATCCAGGGCAAAAAAAAAATCTTGCCTGGTGTTTCGGGTAAGCTACATAAGACGGCACAGGAGCATGCTACAAGATGCACGGATGTGTTACCTAAGTCTCACGTGAGGCAAAATCATGTCACAATAATCATCATCATCATCATCATCATCATCATGAAACACATTAGCAGCCACAGCTGTGCGTGGTCAATTTAAAATCTTCCCACTTTTTGTCTGTAGCTTTACTGACGAGATCTAGTGCTTACAGTGCTGATATGAGCTGGAACAAATTTCTTACTTTCATAGACCTGTCCGAGTCTCACCCTTGGCTTCGACAACACGAAAGTGACTGAGGTATGAGCGATGCTAGTAATGTCATTCCTTATGCAGCCAATCCTTGTTATGAATAGTGTTGGTGCGTGCACTTAAGTGGGCGCGGGAGATTTTTAACAATATTTTCTCAAATTACATGACAATTTAAAATAATACAGTTAAACAACAGAAAAATAACAACCATCATTCCTATATCGTGTCACAAAACAATATTCTTCGGTTTGTTAATTTTATTATCCTGGGTAACTCTGCCTGGTCACTTTTAACACTTCGTAAAATGTATACAAGTTCTTACCAAATACTGATTGAAGTGAACACTGTTTCACTACTTTCCACCTTTCATTACGGATAGGTTCTAAAATATTTGCAAAGGTGTATTCCTGTGAGTTAGGAGGAAAAATCTTAAAGTGGATTTCTCCAGCTGTGAGCCACAAAATAGAATTGAGTTTCTCAGTTGACACTCGCTTGATTTCAAAATATTGGAGGTTCTTGCTACCTTCATTGTCTACCCTACCCTTACTGATGCTACTGGTCGCATTGTGTGTCCATCTGTATATCACTGCTGCACTGCGACATGATGTTCCAGAGGGATCATATGTTTGGCAGGCATCATCCATACTCTGACCGTGCCTTTTCAGCTTTTCGGCTGCAGGCACAATCTCATTTATTCACTCATACATGGTTGTGAGCCATTCAGCTGGAAGCGATCTATTTCGAAAGTTCTTCCATATTTTTGTACAGTCCCTCGTTGGATGTTTCACCTGGTTGGGCCACGCCTCTCCGCCCCAGGGGCTCTGAACTTCGGAGCGTGGGTTGGCGACCACGGGGCCCTCAGCTGAGTCCTGGCATTGCTTCCACTTACTTGTGCCAGGGTCCTCACTTTCATCTGTCTTATCGGACCTCTCTTGGTCAACTCTTGTTCTTTTCCGACCCCGACGCTATTAGGTTTGCGAGGGCTAGGGAGTCTTTAATTTTCACGCCCTTCGTGGCCCTTGTCTTCCTTTGGCCGATATCTTCATTTTTCGAAGTGTCGGATCCCTTCCATTTTTTCCCTCTGATTAGCTTTATATAGAGGATGGTTGCCTACTTGTACTTCCTCTTAAAACAATAATCAAAACCACCACCACCTGCCTGTCATAAGCGGCGACTAAAAGGGGCCCCAGGGGCTTTGAACTTTGGAGCGTGGGTTGGCGACCACGGGGCCCTCCCTGAGTCCTGTCATTGCTTCCACTTACTTATGTCAGGCTCCTCACTTTTCCCCCTGTGGGTGGGGGCGGTAGAATAACACCCACGGTAACCCCTGCCTGTCGTAAGAGGCAACTAAAAGGGGCCCCAGGGGCTCTGAACTTCGGAGCGTGGGTTGATGACCACGGGGCCCTTAGCTGAGTCCTAGCATTGCTTCCACTTACTTGTGCCAGGCTCCTCACTTTCATCTATCCTACCCGACCTCTCTTGGTCAACTCTTGTTCTTTTCCGACCCCGACGCTATTAGCTTTGCGAGGGCTAGGGAGACTTTCATTTTCACGCCCTTCGAGGCCCTTGTCTTTCTTTGGCCGATATCTTCACGTTTCGAAGTGTCGAATCCCTTCCATTTTTCCCTCTGATTAGTATTATATAGAGGATGGGTGCCTAGTTGTACTTCCTCTTAAAACAATAATCACCACCACCACCACCTCACCTGTATATATGGAGTAAATGACCGTTCCTTTATCAGGAAAAGACATATCGCTTTGGATACATTTGTTAAAGAAGACTTGCCTTTTTAAAATTAGTCGATGCAGCATATTGATATATAATAGCTACTTCCGGCTCGATGAGGAAAGCAACGGGAAACTACCTCACTCCTCATTTACCTCTTCAGTGACGCCTAAGCCATGTATGGCAGCTGATGGCATTCGGAATTAATACTCACTCGGTTTTCCAAGCTGATATCCCGTTTTATAAGATCTATTCACGTTAATACAAAAGAAAAACGCAAAACTTAGGAGCAAACGAACAAATACAGAACCTACAAAAAGAGCACAAAAAAAAAACACTCATCGGGAAACGAAGGCCTGTGCTAACAGCCACGTCATCACTGCCGATTTGACTTTGTTATCATAACTTCCCAGTTTGTATAAATTGTGCGGAAAATGTGTATGTGAAGTAATACTTTGGAAATAAAAACATAAAATGCTAATTAGTGTGGCGTTTCAAAAATAGCACCAACATTTAATTGACATCATAAAAAATACACTTTATAATGTGTAAAATAGCGTTATATACCTCGACTCTGACATTCTATAATTTATATGGACTTAAAAAATTAAAATTCAGCAAGTTTTAAACACGGTAATTGTTAATATGGGAGAGAGATGAACACGGTATACCTCAGCTTTAATGAACATGGGCATCTGATCTTGACATGTGTTTATGTGTTCTCAGGTTGACTTTTATTCTCTTGCCTCATTAGAATTAAATTTAGTAGACAGAAGTCTGCTTATACTGCTACAATAAACTGCGCATTATTGATGTTAATATAACGAGCCTGTTTTTATCTCTGCATTTAAAATGGACATGACAATTGATGCGAGTCCTACGACCCCCATTACGCTGCTGCAGTACAATATAGGGTGTCAATACCGAGCGATTATCATCATCATTGTCATTAATATGAAACACCAACATTAGAGAAGGCTTGAATTAATTTGCATATTTATATCTTCTATTTTTTAGCTTTGTTCTCCCTCCCCCTCCTGTTTTTGATTTAAAACTGCATCCTGCATACCAATCGTAATCTACGCTGTTTTTTCGAAAGGCAGAAAAATTAAACAATGGTTGTCCAGTGTGATCGCATATTCATGGCAGAGAGTAGAAACATCCACACAGAGACCTTTGTCAATTCTATCAGCGTTCTATTTTAAAGTGAAGTGAAAATGAAAACCTACAACCTGTTTTCCAGTCATTGACCGGGTCAGGGATGTAATGAATGAAGCAAATATAGGCTGTTAGTACGATGGGGTCGCCACTCCCAAAGTGATTTATTAATGACTGATAGACGGTATGAAATGAGAATGGAGAGTGTTGCTGGAATGAAAGATGACAGGGAAAACCGGAGTACCCGGAGAAAAACCTGTACCGCCTCCGCTTTGTCCAGCACAAATCTCACATGGAGTGACAGGGATTTGAACCACGGTATCCAGCGGTGAGAGGCCGACGCGCTGCCGTCTGAGCCACGGAAGCTCCTTAAAAGTGAAGTAACCAAACATTTTGTTTGTTTGAGTGATAGAATGATTGGTGATTCAGTATGAGTGGCACCGTTAAGTTCGTCACTAAAGGAGGTCGAAGAAAAGAAAAAGACCCGTTGTCTCATAAATTTAGATTCTCGTGTACTGGAAGAAAAGAGCCATGATAGTAATAATAATAATATTGGCGTGTGGCGTCCCAAGAGTCCTGGTGCAGGATTTTTGAGTTGACGCCGTACAGGCGACCTGCGCGCAGCCCCCAATCCATTGAAATTTACCAATGAAGGTTAAAATCCTCGACCCCGCTAGGAATCGAACCCGGGACCCTCTCGGCCAAAGGCCAGCACGCAAACCATTTAGCCTCGGAGCCACAACAGTGATCATTGTAGCCTAGAAAACAACAAGAGTTGAAGGTTGTGGCGGTGATGGTCGTCTTGAAGGTGATTATTGTTTTGAAAATATAATACCACCCATGCATATCTAAATGTTACGATTTTAGGAGACGCCACTTTTGTCCCGTGGAATATCACTTGCTGGTAGTGACGGTCGTGGTGAATTTTGTTTTAAGAGGAAGTACAACTAGGCAATCATCCTCTCTGAACAAATTAAGTGGAAAATAAAATACAAATAAAACGAACGGAAGAATTTGAAAACAAATTTTAAATAAATGTTTTATTAAGCCGAAAAGATCACAAACGCATCAAAAGGGAACTTGTGTTCCTTAAGCAAAAGAACACTAACAATTTACATGGCCTTTATGAATCCACTCTCACACATAAAGTGAATGTTGAGATCAGCAGTAGTCACGTCATCGGCTAGTAGAAGTTGAGTGTCTCCTGCAGGCCGAGGTTCCGTCTTAGGCCAGTGGTGATCAGCGCACTGTGTGCGGATACGCGCCACGGTGAAGTCGGCGTTCTTCCTTCTTTAGGAGGTAAGAGTACACAGAGATTCCATGAATTAGCCTATACAAAACTACGGCCTCCCTCTGCGAAGTCCAGAAAGAGGACCGCTACACGGTAGTTCATTTTTATTTGCTCTCAGCTTAGAATATTAGGAGTTCGGATAGCTAGACACTCTGATTCCTAGGACGCCACGATGGTTCGACGAGGTTGAGAACAAATATTCATAGCTGGTACAATCACAGGTCTAGGATGTAAAAGTACCGCTCCTTTTGCAGCTTCATTCCCGCAATTCCAACGTGGTTTGGGCACCACGCGAAGTGATTCTGGTGCCAGCATCACACAACCTGAATAGAAGGTCAAGAATCTGCTGTACGAGTAGGTATTGCACGAAAGAGATTTCAATAGACTGCAGAGAACTTAATGAATCGGTACATACGAGAAAGTCACCGAGCGCAAATTGCAGAGCTTCTAAGATGGCAGAACGCACCGCAGTCTACACGCTAATGACACTGGGAAGCGAGATCTTCATGCTAACATTGTCGGTGACGAAAGGGAAATCCACATTTGCTCCGATTTTAGAACCATCCGTGAAGACATGTCCTGAGGCCGGGTACTGGTGAACTAAGTCCTGGAAATACCTCCGATGAGTAGAGGCATCCGTGTTCACCTTGGGTCATGGAGTAGATCTAGCCGTATATCTTGATGCGAAACTAACCACGGAGGTACCTCGCTAGAAGTATGCTTAAGACAACCACCGATAGCCACGTCTAACTCAGAACACAAGCTATTAATTCGAATCCCAACTGGCTGTGTAGTATTCGGCCGGTTTTGGTACCTCCGATGGTGTTAGGTACTAAAGAAACATTGATAATATGGATGCGGCACTTCACGAATTTTGGGTAGCGTACGTGAGGAGTAACTGCTGCCTCCTTATTCGTAAAGATGAAACTCTAACTTCGGCGTGTAGGCTGGGAATGTTGCTGGTACGAAAAGCTCTCGTTGCCAGGCTAACTTCACTATGGGGAACACTATCTAAAAGGTTGAACGTAAATCTTGATGTTGAACCATAAGCTCACTACCGTAGTCGATACGGGGGAGAACTGTTGCCGTGTAAAAACGTAGCAGCATCGCACCTTCAGTCCTCCTGGAGGTCCCGCAGAGAAACTTAAGCATGTTAAGTTTCGCCATGCAGGCAACCTTCAACTGACAGATGTGTGGTTGCCACGTTAATTTCTTATCAAGATTGAGATCCAGGAATCTGCAGGTGTCCCTTGCTGGTAAGGCACTGTTTCACAAGTGGAGTTCTGGTTCAGGATGCACGAGCCGACGTCGGCAGAAGTGTACAACTGAAGTTTTCGTCTCTGAAAATCGAAGACCATGTTGCAGGGCCAATCTGTTGACTCGGTTAATAGCTTGCTGAGGCTGTTTCTCAGCAAACGCCATTCTTCCGGCGTTTTAATGAAGGACTGAATCGTTTACATAGAGCGATGGAACGACTGCACGAATCTGACGTATTTGAGCACCTTCAATACTGCAGAAGGAAACTCGGATTGAAACCTCCCCCCTCCTCCCATCAATTTGGACTCAGAAAGCCAGCGCACTCAAGTCTCAGCCCAATTATTATTAATTTAAGGTGAAATATAACTGTAGACTGTGTCAAATGCGAAGCGTTTTGGCTTTAAGAGGCTACTCAGAATTGTCCGATCAAACGGCTGCTATGTTATAGCGTTTTCCCAGCCACTCATTGCACTGCGCTGTTTTATTGTTTTATTTTATACAATCTACCGTAACGGAACCAGTTTCCCGTCTGACACGCGATGTACATAACCAGCCCTGTTTAACTGTAATCAGACGTCATCTTCGTGATGGCAGATTTAATGGAACGTAAAAGAAATCTGCGGGACAAAATCCGTGCTCCTCAGCGTCACTGAAAACCGTGCAATAGTCAATGAGAAGAAAAATCAATAAGATTATTAATAAGGTTATTATTATCATTTTCTATGTTAGGTCCCTTTAAACAACAAGCAGCATCATCATTATCATTATTTAATCATACGAGAAAGAAAAAGTGATCCGATCCTTCAAGAAATCGAGGTATCGGTAAATGGAAAGGAAGTTCTATCCCACTGAAACTCTGCCCACACATGTATGTAGATCAGGAAGTAGGTTTTCTACTGGCTTCAAATTACCCGATAGATCAATGCTACGACGGAACAATTTAAGATGCCGTGCATATCGATCGAGCCACCTGGCTCTGTATTGCTACGCAAGATCTGGTCAGTGGCAGATGCACCAATTTCCTGCACAAGTGGAAGAAAATAACTTTTCCAAGTTGTGACTGTGGTGATGAAAAGCAGACTCTTCACCACGTAGTTCAAGAATATCCTCTGAGAGGTCTCCCTGGCGATCCAACAGTGTTCCTGGTTATGACGGAGGGAGAAATAAACTACAATCGTGGCCTGGATATTAGTTTGTAATTTTAAATAATTGTAAATATTATTTTTAGTGATATAGTAATATGTTAATAAATAAATAATAAACCCGCTAGACAGTTCAAAATTCGAACGCATGTTTTTGTAGGCTTTTATCTCTCTGTTTCAAGTGGTTAATGTTCCAGTAACCGATAAGTAACTGCAGCATATGATTGTAAAATATTGATGAGTTACATAATGGAAAAATAGAGAGTGTTTGAGCCTTTAAAACAAAGCAAACTGGACTTCAGCAGTATATGTCACTGAATGATTAAAATTTTGTGTAATTACGGTACATATTAACGTATGATAAAGGCAAAGAAATTTAGAAAAAATCGTCGCTATTCGGGCAAAAGGTCATATCTTATAATGCTTTTCCTATCCATTATTTTCCTTAAGACTGGTCACGCCTTCCAGCCATATATGGATAAGCAGTCCATCAGAACAATTTTCGTTGTATTCATTTCTGTATGTTAATGTATAAAGCAAAATGAACCTTAAGTATATTATACTGTAGGAGTACGTACATAAGTGATGTAAACATACATTCCTAGTGTGCGGTACGGTAAGGTTCATTTTCCTTTACACGTAAGCATAGGAAAATGAGCACACCGAATATTGTTCTGATGGACTAAATAACGATATGTGACTAGGAGGTGTGATCAGTCTTAAGGAAAATTATGGAGAGGAAGAGCATTGGGAGATGCGACCGTTTGCCCGAACAGCGACGAATTATCGGTTATGACAGATCACACGAATGTGAAGGTGTAAATTTGTGTAAAATTTCTCTCAGCCGGAACTTAACCCGACATCTAGAGAACACAAGTCTAACGAGTAATCGATTGCTCCGTTGTAGTGAGACATTATTATTATTATTATTATTATTATTATTATTATTATTATTATTATTATTATTATTATTATTATTATTATTATTATTATTATTATTATTATCACTGGAACGAAAAATGAAACTGGACGTTAATGTAAACGAAGTTAATTATCTTTGTATCTGGTGTGAGCGAATCTCTGTCATTAGTACATATATTTCAGTTTCTCACACTAAAACCTGCACAATTTTCACGATGTGGAATGTGGGTGAGCCTGCCAACCACCAGTAAATAGGGTCTATATTGCGGTTTTACGATCTCTCTTTCTGTAATTTTATTATCAATTTGTTTAGAAACGCGAAAGCTCTTCACATCTTTTTATAACATGCTAGACTTTTAATACCATTCTTTGAGCAATCTAGCCTCATTACGTCTCCACAAGTGCCACTTAAAATTCAATTTTATGCTCGCTATAATTGGAATAGTCTTTAAACTTCAGCTTTAGAATATGAAGAGAAAAGTTTAATTCGAAATGAATTGAAGGTACTTTGATGTACTTAATCTGTATGAAACTAGATGTTGTTCTATTAACAAAGGATATCTTAGCCATCAGTATGCGAATTCTAGCGGTGAAAAGCAGTTGTGAACCTGTCGTTCACAGGTTAGCTTTTGTAATTGCAGGAGATGAACGGAGACGAGATACAGCAGGAGAGACAGAGCACACCTCAGCTAACAATAACCCTACCGAGCGAGTTGGCCGTGTGGCTAGGGACGCGCAGCTTGACCTTGCATTTAGGAGACAGTGGATTCGAATCCCACTGTCGGCTGCTCTGAAAATTGTAGGCTATCCCATTTTCACACCAGACAAACGCTGGAGCTGTACCTTAAATAATGCCAAGGCCGCTTTCTTCCCGCTCATAACCCTTTTGTATCCCATCGTCGCCCCTTGTGGGTGGGGACGGTAGAATAACTGTCAGAGTATCCCCTGCCTGTCGTAAAAGGCGACTATAATGGACCCTTGACCTTACCGTTCCATCGTTGGTCGTCTGCCTCGGCTGCTTCAGTAGAGCAATATCGAACTATTAAATCTTGGGGTCGTTGCGAGTTTTTTTTTTTCTTCTGTCACTTCATCGACCAAACAATAGGGTTCAGAAAAGAGCCTAACTACTTTAAAGGAGGAGCAAAAAATGTGCTTACTAAAATACTTAATCAAATTAGATCACGACAAAAATATTTATTAAATTAGCCAGAAAAGTCATTTAAAATGTTTGTAACATGTTTTAACTCAGTCACAATGCATAACGTGAGTGTTATATTTTTATTATTGTTTAACATTATATTTCAGAGAATAAAAAGGTATTATAAAATTCGTGGACACCAAAAAGCAGAAAAACTAGAATAAAGCCTGAAAATCGGGCACCATTGATCCAAACGATAACTGAGATTTAATCCACACGATCCGCGGAAAATCTGACCTTCAACAAATATAATTCCAGATTTACATTTAATTAAGGTTATCCACCAGTCTACTATCCTATCGGATATTGGAACAGCCCCCGAATGTGCCCTTAATTGAACCAAACCAGTTGCTTTGGATAGGTTGCGAAATATAATTAGAAAGCATGGTATGGTGTTCATTAGAAGTTAACAGCAATTGCCACAATCAAAAATAAAATTCCACCATGTATTGTCATCTCGTGACACCCTTAAGTTGCAGAAGAATTCCGATGCTGAAACATGCGTCACCCAAAACAGATGTTCAGAAGGAACCAACAACAACTTGATCCAAGGCGATCTTACGTTACGTCGTCCTCGTGAGACTCTAGTTTAATGGGACAAGAAGTGTTGGCAGACAGATTTGTAATGGCAGTCGTAGTTATAGAAAATTGGAAAAGTTTCTTTTTGTGTTATATTGTAGATTTGTATGTTAACAAACTTAACGACATAATTGTTTTATAACCTGAAAGTTGGTTTAGTAAGAACATTTTCAAGTGACTTATCACTTTTCTTTAACTTCAATGTTTGGCATTTCTTCTAAATGCATAATGGATTAATGTTTTTCTGCATTTTGCAGTTTTGTTCCTTCAGGACGACGGGGCCCCCTGACTCGGTCATGTCTCTCATTGAACACCTGTTCCCTGAGGACTTACTAAGCTATTTTACCACTGCATGACTTCCAGCTATTTCTTGATGGGTGGGAATTTTTACGAACAGACGGATGGAGTGGCTATGGGAAGTCCACTTCCACCCGTAGTGGCTAATTTCTTTATGGAGCATTTTGAGGAGGAGGCTATTGCTTCGGCGCCCGTCAAACCTATGATATGGTGGAGGTGTGTTGATGATGCATTTGTGGTCCGGACAGAAGGTCCTGAGAAACTTCATCTATTTTTGAACCACCTAAATCAGCAAAATCCTTCAATTAAATTCACTATGGAGATGGAGTCGGATGGATGCCTTCTTTCTTGGATGTTCTTTTAAGAAAGAAACTGGACGGCTCCTTAGGACATACCGTCTATCGTAAACCTACCCACATAAATCGCTATCTTCATGCAGATTCTCACCACCATACAGCACAAAAACAAGGCAGTCTCACAACACTCGCCAAGAGGGCGAGACGAATTTGTGTGGCATCAAATATCCAGGTGGAGATGGACACGCTCAAAGTCGCGTTCAAGGGTGATGGTTACAGCGATTTTCAGATTCATAGAACCCTGTATCCCAGAGAAACGACCAAGCAAAGCTCACAGAAGGAAGAAGTGAAGGGAACTGCCTACTTGCCTTACATTCACAACACCACAGATCGAATTGCCAAGGTCCTCCGCAAACACAATACAAAAACCGTGTTTGGCACCGCCACTAAAATTGCTCACAGTCTGAGTAAAACCAAGGACAAATTGTCCCCACTTTTACATCTTGGGGTATACGAAATTCCCTGTACTTGCAGTAAGGTATACATAGGCCGAACATGCCGATCCATTGGTACCACTATCAAGGAACAGGAACGTAATATTCGTCTCAACCAGCCAGACAAATCGGCAATAGCTGAGCACGCTTTATCGTCGGGTCATGATGTCATGTTCCAAGATGCTCGAGCTCTTACCCACATTAGACACTACAGGTCCAGGATTATACGGGAATCTGTGGAAATACGTAGAAATCCTAACAATTTCAACAGGGACACTGGCTATCATTTAAGTAATACCTGGTTGCAAGCCATTAAGAATTTACGTAGGTAGTTCCCTTCCCTGTCCCTTCACTATTGTTATTTCGTCTCGGTGCTTTCCAAATTCGTACGTTCCTCATCGCCAGATGTTTCATTCTAGGCTTGGGTCAATGTCATACCCCTGTCAGTGTCATATGTTACGTACACATGTCATGTGAACCTCTTAGACTGATTCTGATGGTTCGGTCATCTTCCGCTTTCAACGCCAGCTCTGTGCCAAGTCCGGGAACCATCTGGTGGCGAATGAACGTACCATTTCCACTTCTGTTATAACGTCTAAATTTTAAAAGTCATTGTTTAAAACGTCTTTCTCCTGGACAGTCGAGTTTTTCTTCTGATGACGCAGAGCACAGTTCTCTGCGAAACGTAAAGAATTTCACCTTATTTTCTTGACATGGCATAAGCCCAAAAAGCCTATACAATATCATGACCATAAGTACATTTCCTTATCTGTTTTAAATTTAGCTCCGTTGTAGTACGGATATTCAGGACACACACAACTTGACTCCGCAACAACTTTGACGGAACAACTTTTGACCTTTGTGCCCCAATTTTTTTCAATATATAAGTTGGTGCACATGATGGTTACTTACAGGGAATAACTTCGTTATCATGTAGTTAATATCACGATGTACTGGGAAGGGATTCCTTTTCACAGAAAACTCAGTTCATGGAAAACTCAACTGTTATTTTAAGTTAATGAGGCGTGAATATATTGACGGAGCATCGTTCCCTTGACAAATTGCTTTGGTATTGTACCCATACTGGGTAATTTAGGGCAACTATTACATAATTTGGTTTCACAAACAGATACATAGATGGAATAGTTGGATGAGAACCTCCGGAAGTCACTTATCAGGCTTAAAGTCTCGTCCTCCCTACTTTCATTTCGTCACCGGCTCAACTCATAAAGCATACGGGCGATGGAATATTCGAAAAAGGAAAATAGGCACTACATAAAATATAACGAAAGTAGGATTCTATAATGTGAGAGGAATACAATAATATTATTAAATGAGAAGAATTTTCGTTAAAATATTATTTGCTAAACATTTTTATTATACTGATAAAATCACACGAAATGTTGCCATACTACAACACATGAACAAGAAACAGTCAAGAATAGTGCAAAAATTATATATATAGTATGCTTTCGTGTCCTTGTAGTTTATTCATAGTTGTAGTTTGTCCTCGGCATACCTCAAATCATTTGGTTAATTATCATAATTGTAGAAAGTATTCATTCCCATAAGTACATTTCCCTTAAAACACGAGATTGCATCGCCGTATATCAAACATATGGTCCATTTGACCACAACAATTATATATTTACACTGAACACATACCCTGGGTTTACCTAATAAATTATACTCAAAGAAAAATCAGCCAACGCTGGAATCGAACCCATCACCACAGAACACTTTGGGAAATAATAAAACACATAAACACATTACATAAAAACATATCAAACAGATATCACACAATACATCTCGAAGATTATGGCTTAACCAAGCCATAGTATCTAGTTAAATTCTTCGCTCCAACATGGGTCGAACTCAAGTACTCCAGCTCCCAAGGTAAAAAATTTAAAACTCCAATCACGAGCTAATTTAATGCATAAACATGGGAAGGGATCTATCCTTCGCAAAATCAGAAAATTATCCGCATTACTTATAACGTATCATTAGAATGGAATTGAGACTGCTTTGGCGAATGAAAAGGATCTCGCTGGTAAACCTTAAGCTTTGCTGGGAAACTACAAAATCTTCCTCGACCTTAAGTCGCACGTAGTAAAACTGTCAATCATGACAACAGCTGTGTGTCCAGCTTCGTGGCTACAAAAACACACTGAATTCGTCATTTCTTTCTTTTTTTCTTTTTCTTTTTCTTTCTTTCTATCTTTCTTTCTTTATTTATTTCTTTCTTTCTTTCCTTCTTTCTTTTATATATCATCTCGGCTTGTTCTCAGGTACGCATTCATTTGAGAGCCATTACTTCTTATTATTCATTATTTGGCTATATATTCAGCCCAATTCAATATATCAAAACAGCCATAATTATTGTTATCCTTTATCATTCCAACAGCATAACATGTTACAGCTTCATCCTTCCATATCATATCACCGCATTTCAAATCCGTTCCATTAATTTACAGAGAAGACTCCATTCTTACAGGTTATTTCATTCTTCTCGCATATCTATATAAATCGCAAAATACCTCGGTTTGGGACATCTTCAATGATCATCTATTATCATATGGGATTTATAATACCTGAATCACCTTGAAGCAAACACATAGTTTATATTCAAACTACTATGAAAATCTTTACCAGATAATAACGTTACGAAGAAATTATAATAAGTTGAGCTAAATCGCTATTCTTCCCAAATATGTGCTTCATATAAACTAAGAATTTATGGGATCGATATAATAATTCATGCAAATAAACCTACTAAATATCAATGATTATTCTTAAATCACTTGAAAATCCTAACTAAAATAATAAATCTTTTCCCAGTCACACGCGTATAGTGTTCCCTACATTTAATATTGTTAATCATACATTTTTAATATTTACAAAATAAAAATTGCTACTGGCATGCAAATCTCGTGGTTTAATATATTCAAATGGATTGTAATTATCAAATACTGGGTATGGTTTGCCGTCATCTCGAGGTACATCTTAGGTTTTTACTCCATCATGATGAGTGGTCTTCTCTTTGATAGTCCTTGGTTCCTCATCGTACTACCACGATCCATGTCTCGAACTGTGGTCTTCTTAGTTGAGTCTCTGGATGCTACCTGTAGAAATGACTGCAGGCACTTAGGCGCGATTCTTGTAGGCTCCAGATCTCGGGTTCGACGACCACTCACGAACATAGAGGAAAAATGGGAAATCAGTTATTAAACACTGTTTATGTACTTTCAAAGGGGTCTACTGTTGATAAAAACCACTCATAACTTTAAATAGATTGATGAAAATAGTGGCAAGTTTGTAGAAATCACTGTTCATTTCCCCATTAATCACACAGTCTATCACCACGAATGTCTATGGAGTATGCAAACGCTAATTTTGTCAGGAATAAGTCTTCAATTTTACTGAACGTCACTCACTCGTAAAATTCTTTGGATCGGTTATTGCCAATTACTGAGGTAATTAACTGTCTCACTACCTCTAAACAACCTGACGCATTTGTCCTTTCATTGATTATTGCATCATGAGCCGCAACTGACTGTTGTTGTTATTTTAAATGTAGAATGTTGAGATAAGACTTCTATTCATCATTACTGTACATTGTCTGGTACCACACGGCTTATTCCGCGATATATTTACATCGCACTGATGTGGTTTTCTTCTATGACACAACACTTCATAAACTGATATCCAAGTTCACTCCTAACGAATTAGTACTGCAGGTACACAAATGACAATGGGCTACTGTATCTAGGTCCTGGCTCTACTTATAGCCTCCGGACAAAATTATCAGGGGGGAGGTAAATTATGCCCCTGCTGAATTTGAAGGTCCGGTAATCGAAATCTTTCAGCAACGTGAAAACACTCAAATTATAGCTTGTGACCTCTACTTTCTACTGATCGCATATAAAACTAAAGCGATCAGTGGGTCATTCACAATCTCAAAAGCGTGCTTTTAGAAAATCACGCGTCATGGTTCATCACGCAAGATCTCCCATTTTTTTCCACACGTTGTCGGGTTTCAGCAGTCATCACTGTATGACAAGCGTCATTAACGATCCACTATTCAAGTATTGCATTTATATGCATCAACAATTAGCTTTAAATACATCGATACATCGGTTCGAATGAGACCTGACTCATAAATTTCCAAAAAATTATTTCTGATGAAGGTGTTCTTCTTCTTCCTCTTTTTATAAATTATGGTGAAGTGGCGCCCATGAATGCGGTGTTGAATTAGTAAAGGACATTTATTTCTCAGGGGTTAACACACCTTAACTCAGCCCACTCTCCGATAACCTGCATTTCCACGCGTAGCGTCATCCTTTCATCTCGCTCACACGAAAAGAGAGCGCGATTTCAAGGTTCAGCGGTACTGCGCTATCCTTTTCTCGTTACAGCGCAGAAAACTGCTCCCTTCGGGCTGGGATATCGCAAATCACATCCCGGTTCGGCATGTAGACTGCTAATTACTACATTATATGTCACAGAATGTCGCAGAAAACGGCATATTTAATTGACCAAACCTCCTAACATGCCTATGGCATAGTGATGAACGGTTAGAGTATTAATAACCTTACAGAGAGTTATAGATTTCTAGACAAGTAACAGTAGGGCGTCTGTATTCTATATTCTCTTTCTAGAGCTGTAAAATATCCAGAATATATTTTCTTCCTGAAAGTAGTCTACCCCTGGCAATAGCCATTTGGAACCACTAAAAACTATTTACTTGACATTTGTTGTGTCGATGTTCAGAACAACATTTTCAACTTCGTCTATTAATTCGTATCGACTCTGCGCCGAGACGCACTACGGGGGATGGAGGGGCCCGTGGCACAGGGGAGAGACAACTCGCACCGGAGATGAAGGGAACAGAGCGTACGGAAGCATAAACTCTGTTGTCACAACGTTTAGAAATGAATATTTTCCGACTGCACTTCTGGCTGGTGATGAATTTTCAACTCGTCAGTCTTTTATGCAGCATTTGACAACACAATTGAGCTTCTGTCGAAGTAATACTCAAGATATCTGTCGCTGTCCTTACTTTACAGTGCACGTGCTGCTCGTAAACGTTATATCGATGACGTATTCCGAGAAATAATAATAATAATAATAATAATAATAATAATAATAATAATAATAATAATAATAATAATAAGCCGGGCTGAGTGGCTCAGGCGGTAGAGGCTCTGGGCTTCTGACCCCAGCTTCACAGGTTCTATTCTGGCTCAGTCCTGTGGCATTTGAAGGTGCTCAAATACATCAGCCCCGTGTCGGTAGATTTACTGGCACGTAAACGAACTCCTGCGGGACAAAATTCAGGCACCTCGGCGTCTCCGAAAACCCGAAGAATAGTTAGTGGGAGGTAAAACCAATATAATAATAATAATAATAATAATAATAATAATAATAATAATAATAATAATAATAATAATAATAATAATAATAATAATAATAATAATCTCGCCGTATCGCACTGTAGGAACATGTGTTTCTATGATGTAATAACGTACTCCTCCATTATACTACATTTAAGGTTCATTTTCCTTTATACAGCCAACGGCCGTAGCCGTGTTGAAACACCGGATCCCGTGAGATTTTCGAAGTTAAGCAACATTGGGCGTGGTCAAGATATGAACGGGTTGCCGTGCACTGTTGGTGGAGGGGTAAGGGAATGGAGGAGCGGTAAGTAACTGGCCACCCTACCGTACGCAAACTCCGGCTCAGGCCACACCTCTGCGGAGGTTCGAACATGCTTTCGGGCAGAATACACCCTTCTTTTATACACAAGCATAAGAAAATGAACACAACGAAAATTGTTCTGATGGACTGCATATCTATATGTGGCTGGGAGGTGTGACCAAACTTAAGGAGAATAATGGATAGAAAGAGCAGTGGGAGATACTACGACGTTTTGCTCGCGCAGCGACGATACATCAATACAAACTAAGCTTTTGGTGGTATAATATTCTTCTACTTGTTTCTCTTCTACCGCTTTCACCACACCTATGGGGTCGCGAGTGCGAACTGTGTCGCACATGTGGATTTGATTCTGTTTTACGGCCAGATGCCCCTTTTGACGCTAGCCCTATGTGAAGGGATATGTTCACTACAGCGTATTTCTGTAGTGTGTTGTCTGAATATGAAGAGAATAGTGCTGGAACAAACACAAACACTCAGTCCCGGAGCCAGAAGAATTAATGAGAACCGATTAAAATCCCCGACAATGCCGGGAGTCGAACCCGGAACCCTCAGAACCGAAGGCCTCAACGCTGACCATTCAGCCAAGGAGTCGGACTTCTTGTGGGCTGGATAATGTTTGTAACAAAATTAAATTGTGTGTTTCAAAGCTGATAAATGTTTTGACAAAGAATTTTTGGACAAATAAATCAAGTAAGTGTTCATTTTCTGACCGTGGTAACTAATATCTCGTTGCATTGCCTTTTTCTTGTATCACAGCATCACATCTCACGGGCATGGAAGCAGCAAGGAAGTCCACAGCCTGCTTCCAGTTTCAACCGGTTCAGGAATGGAATGAATGAAGCCCCCTTGTAGTGGCGAGGATAGGAACTGTTGCCGGCTACCGAAGCCTGTCCCACTCCTCCGGGGCAATGATTAAGGACTGTCAGATGAAATGAAATTGGAGAGTGTTGCTGGAATGAAAGAAGAAAGGAAAACCGGAGTACCCGGAGAAAACCCTGCCCCGCCTCCACTTTGTCCAGCACAAATCTTACATGAATGACCGGGATTTGAACCACGGAACCCAGTGGTGAGAGGCCGGCGTGCTGCCGCCTGCGCCACGGAGGCCATGGAGGCAGTAAGGGAACTAATTTGGCCTGCAGTGATATTTTCCCATTCAGATTTCAAAATGTCAAAGAACTCCTTTTTATTCGTGTGTAATCCCGTCCTTACACGTGTACCCAGCAGTTCCCACTTGTGTTCTATTGGATTTAAAATCTTGACTTTGACTTGGCCATGGAAAAACTTTTATCTTCTTATTTTGCACATTATCTGTTACAGTTTTACATCGATGTTTGGGGTTATTATCATGCTAAAAACACCATATTTTACGTATCTAGCATATGGTAGCAGATGCTTGTCCAAAATATCCTCGTAGTCAGGCCCTTCATTATACCATCTTAGCGCACTAATGGACATGCGCCCTTAGCGGAGTAGAATCCCCAGACCATGACGTTCCCATTCCCATGTTTTACAGTAGGAACCTCGTACCGTGGATTGTAGCTTCTACCGTTTGTATTTCGAATGTGACGAACACATTGAATACCACCAGATGACATCATTATTACATTGGCTTTCGTCACTCCATAATCCCATAGACCACTCATGTATCCAGTTACGGTGCTCTTTGGTAAAGGCAAGCCTCTTCTTTCTGTTCCGTGCACTTATGAAGTATTTCTTGCAAGGGCGATGAGCTAACGAATTCTGATCTTTTAACCTATATTTTACAGTAGATACACGGACATCTACTCCATAATTCTGCCTCAGATCAGCAGTGATATGTGGAGCTGTCTTTCTAGGGTCTGGTACTGATTGCCTTCTAATTTGCCTATCTATTCTCTCGGTTGTTTTTCGAGATCGACCTTGTGGTTTATTGTGCACATGACCACGTACTGTGTACAGATTTTTCCAGACAGATATCAGTCGCCTTATGGTGAACGTACGAGCAACCTCTTCCTGAGGTCTCCGCTGCTGTAGTTGCATAATTTCTTTCCTTCACGGACGGCCGGTCATTGCATTAATTTTTTTCGGACAGGATAATAATAATAATAATAATAATAATAATAATAATAATAATAATAATAATAATAATAATAATAATAATAATACAATTCCGTGTGGATATTTCTACTCAAGTGGTGCCCTTGTAAGTCAGACCCTCCAATGAGGGTGGGCGGCATCTGCCATGTGTAGGTAACTGCGTGTGATTGTGGTGGGGGATAGTGTTATGTGTGGTGTGTGAGTTGATAACAATGTTATTTGATTAACGTCCGACTAACTACTTTTACGGTTTTCGGAGACGCCGAGGTGCCGGAATTTTGTCACGCAGGAGTTCTTTTACGTGCCAGTAAATCTACCGATACGAGGCTGACGTATTTGAGCACCTTCAAATACCACCAGACTGAGCCAGGATCGAACCTGTCAAGCTGGGGTCAGAAGGCCAGCGCCTTATTCGTCTGAGCCACTCAGCCCGGCGGTGTGTGAGTTGCAGGGATGTTGGGGACAGTACAAACACCCAGCCCCCGGGCTATTGGAATTAACCAAAGAAGGGTAAAATTCCCGACACGGCCGGGAATCGAACCCGGGACCCTCTGAATCAAGACTAGTACGCTGACCATTCAGCCAACGAGTTGGACGACAATAATAATAATAATAATAATAATAATAATAATAATAATAATAATAATTCGACAATGCACGTTAAACAGTAATTTGCATGTAGGCTACTGTCATACTCCCGTAATTAGTGTTTATCACTGCCTGTACTTTTAAGATAAATATTTTAAAAAAATCGCGAAATTTCAGCAAAATATCAACTCTCGCCAAAAGATGCCGGGCCTTCCTCCGAGATACTTGTCAATACGTGTCTCCTATTGTTTTCACCGAGCTCGATAGCTACAGTCGCGTAAGTGCGGCCAGTATCCAGTATTCGGGAGATAGTAGGTTCGAATCCACTGTCGGCAGCCCTGAAAATGGTTTTCCGTGGTTTCCCATTTTCACACCAGGAAAATGCTGGGTCTGTACCTTAATTAAGGCCACGGCCGCTTCCTTCCCACTCCTAGCCCTTTCCTGTCCCATCGTCGCTATAAGACCTATCTGTGTCAGTGCGACGTAAAGCAACTAGCAAAAAAAAAAAAAAAAAGAAAAAAAAGGCTATTGTTTACACAACTAATTTACTGTCTCTGTGTGGGGTACTTTAAATCTGATCTCCCATTAGGGGACTATGATATATAACAGTTAATCAAATTGCATATTTGGTATTGGTGTTCCCCGTTAACAAACGCTTTATGAAATCTAGGAAACAGTTTAAATTGCATGGAACAATGTGGCAGTTAATGATTTAATTGACACCGGTAAATTTTATTCTTACACTCTCGCTAGTTAAACGTGTAAAGGTGTTCTACTTGGTGTTTACAGCAGCTGGGCAACCGTCATCATTCTCTTATGACCATGAACACAAGGTGATGTTATCGACGACAAGTGAGTCGCTGTCTCACCTTACAGCCCGTCGCTCTCCAGAGACGTGTGATCATTTTTTCTGCCTGCCTGATACACGTCTTATCTTCATTTGTGACCACACACAGGGCACCACCAAGGAAAGGGAAGAAGTAAAAGAGAGTTGAACCTTTTCAAATCCTTGCCAGATGTGACCCGTTGCGCGGAAAGGGAATTTTCATTTTGAGGTTTTTATGATTCTAAAATTGGCATAAGGTACTGAGCATTTAAACAATTTCATACTTCTATGTATTAATTATTAATTAATAATTAATTAATTAATAATATTAATCATTGATTGTTGCTATTAAGAAAATAGTATATTGAGAGAAGCGCATTGACAGCTTTCACTAATTTCATCATCATCATCATCATCATCTGTTTACCCTCCAGGTTCGGTTCTTCCCTCGGACTTAGCGAGGGATCCCACCTCTACCGCCTCAAGGGCAGTGTCCTGGAGCTTCAGACTCTTGGTCGGGGGATACAACTGGGGAGTATGACCAGTACCTCGCCCAGGCGGCCTCACCTGTTATGCTGAACAGGGGCCTTGTGGAGGGATGGGAAGATTGGAAGGGATAGGCAAGGAAGAGGGAAGGAAGCGGCCGTGGCCTTAAGTTAGGTACCATCCCGGCATTCGCCTGGTGGAGAAGTGGGAAACCACGGAAAACCACTTCTAGGATGGCTGAGGTGGGAATCGAACCCATCTCTACTCAGTTGACCTCCCGAGGCTCAGTGGACCCCGTTCCAGCCCTCGTACCACTTTTCAAATTTCGTGGCAGAGCCGGGAATCGAACCCGGGCCTCCGGGGGTGGCAGCTAATCACGCTAACCACTACACCACAGAGGCGGACACTAATTTACTTAGCAATTGTATAAAGTCTGCCGTGTGTGTGTAGTAGTTAATATGATTCATTGCCACCCCCGGAGGCCCGGGTTCGATTCCCGGCTCTGCCACGAAATTTGAAAAGTGGTACGAGGGCTGGAACGGGGTCCACCCAGCATCGGGAGGTCAAGTGAGTAGAGGTGGGTTCGATTCCCACCTCAGCCATCCTCGAAGTGGTTTTCCGTGGTTTCCCATTTCTCCCCCAGTCAAATACCCGGATGGTACTTAACTTAAGGCCACGGCCGCTTCCTTCCCTCTTCCTTGTATATTCCTTATTATCTTCCTATCCCCACTACAAGGTCCCTGTTGAGCATAGCAGGTGAGGCCGCCTGGGTGAGGTGCTAGTCCTCCTCGCCAGTTGTACCCCCTACCCAAAATCTTCCGCTCCAGAACACTGCCCTTGGGGAGATAGAGGTGGGATTCCTCGCTGAGTCCGAGGGAAAACCAACCCTGGAGGGTAACCAGATTAAGAAAAAAGGAAGAAAGATTGTAGAAAAGTTTTCATGACATCGAGTGGTGAAGAGTCGAACTGCTGAGTAACTTAGCTTGTTATGAAGACCCATAACTAGCGCAACAAGTCAAAACATAGAAATGCACTTTTTGCACCCCAGACATTTTTATTCAGCTTTGCTGTAAAATTTCCATTGCCGACTTTGAGTCTCTTTCCATTCAACAGGTCATATACAGAGTGGTCCGAAACAACGTGAACTGGATATATAAGCGTTAGATGGTTCGTCGTGCTGATGAATAATTTGAAAAAATAATTCGATATCTCTCTCGTACCGTTGTCATTTTATAAGCCGCTGAAGTTAGCCAATCAAGATCACTTCGTGGGAGAAATCAAATGGGCTTTACGAGGCGATGTTAGTACATTTGAACGTAGCTGAAGACCGGCGTGAGAGCACCATTCGAAAAACAAAACTTCGCCTGGGCAGGGATATGAATACAGACCTCCGAGCTGACAGGATCACGCCAAAGCAAGTACGCTACGGAGTAGTATAATTGGATGGTTCTGCGGCCTCCGCCTCCGCCCGCCTCCTCCTCCTCCTCCTCCTCCCGCGGGAAATTTGAATTTTGGACGGGAGATTTGAATTTTGGCGCGAGATTTGAATTGGTAAACAAAGCCACGTGCTTTTTGACAGACAACAACGCATCGCTAACCTCACTGCTGCCATCTTGACGGGCCTAAACCTCAGTGGTACCAACTTAACCTAACTAGCGTGAGGTAAACAAAGCCACGTGTTTTTTGACAGCCACGTGCTTTTTGACAGACAACAACGCATCGCTAACCTCAGTACTGCCATCTTGACGGGCCTAAACCTTAGTGGTACCAACTTAACCTCACTAGCGTGAGGTAAACAAAGCCACGTGTTTTTTGACAGCCACGTGCTTTTTGACAGCTGTCATCCGCCATCTTTAATCCAGAGAGCACCGTGCTGCCCTCTTTATCGTAGTAGATGTAAATTCGTCACCTGTCATCCGCAGTGCTGCCATCTCGGCGGGCCTAAACCTTAGTGCTACCAACTTAACCTCACTAGCGTGAGATAAACAAATCCACGTGCTTTTTGACAGCTGTCATCCGCCATCCTTAGTCCATTGAGGACAGTGCTGCCCTCTTTAGCTACTTACCTTTGAAATGTGGTGGCGGATAATTTGAAAAATGCTTTTTGACAGCAGCCATCTTGCATCGCAAACCTCAGTGCTGCCCTCTTTAGCTAGATACCTGTGGTGGCAGACAATTCCACGTGACAGCAGCCATCTTTAATCAAGAGAGCACCGTGCTGCCCTCTATGTGGTGGCGGCAAATTGAAAAATTCCACGTGCTCTTGTTTGGAAACAAACTCACGTGCTTTTTTGACAGCTGTCATCTGCCATCTTTAATCTATAGAGCACAGTGCTGCCCTCTATGTGGTGGCGGCAAATTCCACGTGCTGTTGTTTGGAAACAAAGCCATGTGCAGCTGTCATCCGCCATCTTTAATCAACAGAGCACCGTGCTGCTATCATGCGGGCAATTTCATCACCTGTCATCCGCCATCTTTAATCCACAGAACACCGTGCTGCCCTCTTTATGGCTACTACCTTAAGCACGTAGTAGCGGGCAATTTGAAAAGTTCTGATAGCTATCATCCACCATCTTTAATGAAGAGAGCACCGTGCTGCCATCTTTAGCTAGATACCTTTGAAATGTGGTGGCGGCAAATTGAAAAATTCCACGTGCTCTTGTTTAGAAACAAACTCACGTGCTTTTTTGACAGCTACCATCCGCCATCTTTAATCAACAGAGCATAGTGCTGCCCTCTATGTGGTGGCGGCAAATTCCACGTGCTCTTGTTTGGAAACAAAGCCATGTGCAGCTGTCATCCGCCATCTTTGAGCACCGTGCTGCCCTCTTTATCGTAGTAGATGTAAATTCGTCACCTGTCATCCGCAGTGTTGCCATCTTTAGCTAGATACCTTTGAAATGTGGTGGTGGATAATTTAAAAAGAGAAATTCTACAGCAGCCTTCTCTCGACGCTAATTGCATAAGATGGCGGCTATACATGACTCCTTATGGGTGCTTACGCAAGATGGCTGCTATAAACAGACGCCCTTGGGATGCTTGCGCAAGATGGCAGTTATACATGGCTCATATGAGATGCCCTAGGGATGCTTGCTCAAGATAGCGACTGCTCTTATGGGACGGCTTAAGTGTCCTTGCACAAGATGGCTTGAGACGCCCTAAGGATGCTTGCGCAAGATGGCGGACACAAGATGGCGGCTATACACAACTCCTTATGAGACGCTTTAAGGGTGCTTGCGCAAGATGGTTGCTACTCTTATGAAGAAAGCTAGCTTAGAGGCTAACGTGTCGTGCTAGTGCGATTCATTAAATTTAGGGCTTAAATGCAAAATGTTAAATATATCGAAAACGGTGCACCGTAGAGCAAAACGGACAAAATTTTTCTGCCTAATACCTAGGTTCGCAGTATGAGGAACAAGAAAACCATAGTCTAATGATGGGATCAACGGTTCGGTTCCTACTTAGGCCCTTTGGCATTCGCTCTGTTTTAGCTTGTATTGAAGCAAGTATTCGTAACATGATCAGGTTTAACTATGGTAGAGAGTATAACGTGCCGTGCAGGTTCGATTCATTAAATTTGGGGCTTAAATGCAAAATGTTAAATATCTCGAAAACGGTGCATCGTAGAGCAAAACGGACAAAAATTTTCCGCCTAATACGTAGGTTCGTAGTATCAGGAACAAGAAAAAAACATAGTCTAATGATGAGATCAACGGTTCGATTCTTACTTAAGCCCTTTGGCATTGGCAGCTATCTATTTCTACAAATTGGTGGCTGCTCTTATGAGACACAAGATGGCTTGAGACGTCCTAGGGATGCTTACGCAAGATGGCGGACACAAAATGGTGACTATACATAGCTCCTTATGAGACAGCCTAGGGGTGCTCGCACAAGATGGCAGCTACTCTTATGAAGAAAGCTAGCTTAGAGGCTACTGCGCAAGATAACCGCTGCTGTTATGCATGTGGTGGAGGGCAATTTGAAATTCTATGTGCTTAATCAACAGAGCACCCTGCTACCCTCTTTAGCTGAAATGTGGTGGTGGATAATTTGAAAATTCTTTTGACAGCTATCATCTTTAAACAATGGCGATTATACATAGGCTGTTAAGGCCTTATCATTCTCCTCCTCCTCCTCCTCCTTCTCTACCTCCTCCTCCGCCTCTTATGTCAAGGCATAGCTTTATATCGAACAAGTTTAAACCTGCATCGCGAAGGCAAGCGTGTGCAGCGATAACATTATTATGCATGTTTAGCTGTACTCGATACGACATGTGATCAGAACATTGATTGATGCGTTCAGAAAACAAAATAAGTGATCAAGACTAGAATCGAACACTGTATTCAATACATCATGTGTTTAGAATATGTCAGGGGATACCCTTGTTCTAAGAAGATAAGATTGAAACATAACAAGACTAGAATAGAACACTGTAATCGATGTTGCTAACTTCAACATGTGATCAGAACATTGATTGATGTGTTCAGAACACAAAATAAGTGATCATGACTAGAATCGAACACTGTACTCGATACAACATGTGATCAGAACATTGATCGATGTGTTCAGAACACAAAATAAGTGATCAAGACTAGAATCGAACACTGTACTCAATACAACATGTGTTTAGAACATGTTAGGGGGTACCCTTGTTCTAAGAAGATCAGAATGAAACATAACAAGACTAGAATCGAACACTGTAATCGATGTTGTTAACCTCAACATATGATCAGAACATTATTTGATGTGTTCAGAGCAAAAGTACAATTTTGATGATTTGCTTAGTGTAAAATCAAAAACTATGGAAACACACTGTGCACATATCGCATAGCTAACTCGCTCAGTAAGCAATATTGTAAAACTACAACTTCAATGATTTGCCTAGTGTAAAAATCAAAAAACACACTGTATCCATACTGCGCAGCTAACTCGCTCGGTAAACGATATAGCCAAAGTATAACTTCAAATTATTTACCTTCCATCATTCGTCTTGTGTTAAAATCAGTCGAACAAGTTATCGCATAAACATGTAACATGAAATATCAGTCAATCTGTTGGCATGGGTTACAAGCATGTAGCTTATGCGGGAAGTAAAATTAAACAGAACGCTAGTGCTATAAGAAATACTCTGCTTACATTTAAGTCCCTAGCTGTTGAACAAGTTATTACATAAATATGTAACATGAAATATCGGTTCGGAAACATATTGTTTCAAGGATGAAAGGACTCTTCCTCCTCCTTACCGCACATTCCTTGTAGGGCTAAGGGGCTAATGGGCTAAAGGGATAATGGGCAAAAGGGCTAAAGGGCTAATGGGCTAAAGGGCTAAAGGGCTAAAGGGCTGAAGGAGCAACAACCTCATCGATCGCTATCAGCAAGAACGCTTGTACTTTGTTAAGTGTAGAAAATTAATCTTTATTTGTAAATGGTTTCATGTTCAGAACAAGGAATGGAACCTAGGGGTTACGTCTTACCTAATAAAATCCCCGAGGTGCGATGAGTTACGTTTTTCGAACTAGTGTTTGGAACACTGAACTTTACAAGATGATAGCAGAGAGTTTAGCAATGTTCTGTTGTTGGATTATAAATTCCGCGCTACAACATGCATAAGGTGGCAGCCTTGAGGTTTACTGCCGTAAAGATGACAAGAGTGAGGTTAACAATGTTCCGTTGTTGGATATTAAATTCCGCGCTATAACATGCATAAGGTGGCAGCCTTGAGGTTTACCGCCGTAAAGATGGTTGCAGTGAGGTTAGCGACGCTCTATTGTCCTTCAAAGTGAGGTTAGGGTTCGTCAAGAAGACAGCTGTCAAAAAACGCACGTGGCTATGTTTACCACGTGCTCTTGTTTGGTAAACATAGCCACGTGCTTTTTTTGACAGCTGTCTTCTTGACGAACCCTAACCTCACTTTGAAGGACAATAGAGCGTCGCTAACCTCACTGCTACCATCTTTACGGCGGTAAACCTCAAGGCTGCCACCTTATGCATGTTATAGCGCGGAATTTAAAATCCAACAACGGAACATTGTTAACCTCACTCTTGTCATCTTTACGGCAGTAAACCTCAAGGCTGCCACCTTATGCATGTTGTAGCGCGGAATTTATAATCCAACAACAGAACATTGCTAAACTCTCTGCTATCATCTTGAAAAGTTCAGTGTTCCAAACACTAGTTCGAAAAACGTAACTCATCGCACCTCGGGGATTTTATTAGGTAAGACGTAACCCCTAGGTTCCATTCCTTGTTCTGAACATGAAACCATTTACAAATAAAGATTAATTTTCTACACTTAACAAAGTACAAGCGTTCTTGCTGATAGCGATCGATGAGGTTGTTGCTCCTTCAGCCCTTTAGCCCTTTAGCCCTTTAGCCCATTAGCCCTTTAGCCCTTTTGCCCATTAGCCCTTTAGCCCATTAGCCCCTTAGCCCTACAAGGAATGTGCGGTAAGGAGGAGGAAGAGTCCTTTCATCCTTGAAACAATATGTTTCCGAACCGATATTTCATGTTACATATTTATGTAATAACTTGTTCAACAGCTAGGGACTTAAATGTAAGCAGAGTATTTCTTATAGCACTAGCGTTCTGTTTAATTTTACTTCCCGCATAAGCTACATGCTTGTAACCCATGCCAACAGATTGACTGATATTTCATGTTACATGTTTATGCGATAACTTGTTCGACTGATTTTAACACAAGACGAATGATGGAAGGTAAATAATTTGAAGTTATACTTTGGCTATATCGTTTACCGAGCGAGTTAGCTGCGCAGTATGGATACAGTGTGTTTTTTGATTTTTACACTAGGCAAATCATTGAAGTTGTAGTTTTGCAATATTGCTTACTGAGCGAGTTAGCTATGCGATATGTGCACAGTGAGTTTCCATAGTTTTTGATTTTACACTAAGCAAATCATCAAAATTGTACTTTTGCTCTGAACACATCAAATAATGTTCTGATCATATGTTGAGGTTAACAACATCGATTACAGTGTTCGATTCTAGTCTTGTTATGTTTCATTCTGATCTTCTTAGAACAAGGGTACCCCCTAACATGTTCTAAACACATGTTGTATTGAGTACAGTGTTCGATTCTATTCTTGATCACTTATTTTGTGTTCTGAACACATCGATCAATGTTCTGATCACATGTTGTATCGAGTACAGTGTTCGATTCTAGTCATGATCACTTATTTTGTGTTCTGAACACATCAATCAATGTTCTGATCACATGTTGAAGTTAGCAACATCGATTACAGTGTTCTATTCTAGTCTTGTTATGTTTCAATCTTATCTTCTTAGAACAAGGGTATCCCCTGACATATTCTAACCGGGCGAGTTGGCCGTGCGTGTAGAGGCGCGCGGCTGTGAGCTTGCATCCGGGAGATAGTAGGTTCGAATCCCACTATCGGCAGCCCTGAAAATGGTTTTCCGTGGTTTCCCATTTTCACACCAGGCAAATGCTGGGGCTGTACCTTAATAAAGGCCACGGCCGCTTCCTTCCAACTCCTAGGCCTTTCCTATCCCATCGTCGCCATAAGACCTATCTGTGTCGGTGCGACGTAAAGCCCCTAGCAAGAAGAAGACATATTCTAAACACATGATGTATTGAATACAGTGTTCGATTCTAGTCTTGATCACTTATTTTGTTTTCTGAACGCATCAATCAATGTTCTGATCACATGTCGTATCGAGTACAGCTAAACATGCATAATAATGTTATCGCTGCACACGCTTGCCTTCGCGATGCAGGTTTAAACTTGTTCGATATAAAGCTATGCCTTGACATAAGAGGCGGAGGAGGAGGTAGAGAAGGAGGAGGAGGAGGAGGAGAATGATAAGGCCTTAACAGCCTATGTATAATCGCCATTGTTTAAAGATGATAGCTGTCAAAAGAATTTTCAAATTATCCACCACCACATTTCAGCTAAAGAGGGTAGCAGGGTGCTCTGTTGATTAAGCACATAGAATTTCAAATTGCCCTCCACCACATGCATAACAGCAGCGGTTATCTTGCGCAGTAGCCTCTAAGCTAGCTTTCTTCATAAGAGTAGCTGCCATCTTGTGCGAGCACCCCTAGGCTGTCTCATAAGGAGCTATGTATAGTCACCATTTTGTGTCCGCCATCTTGCGTAAGCATCCCTAGGACGTCTCAAGCCATCTTGTGTCTCATAAGAGCAGCCACCAATTTGTAGAAATAGATAGCTGCCAATGCCAAAGGGCTTAAGTAAGAATCGAACCGTTGATCTCATCATTAGACTATGTTTTTTTCTTGTTCCTGATACTACGAACCTACGTATTAGGCGGAAAATTTTTGTCCGTTTTGCTCTACGATGCACCGTTTTCGAGATATTTAACATTTTGCATTTAAGCCCCAAATTTAATGAATCGAACCTGCACGGCACGTTATACTCTCTACCATAGTTAAACCTGATCATGTTACGAATACTTGCTTCAATACAAGCTAAAACAGAGCGAATGCCAAAGGGCCTAAGTAGGAACCGAACCGTTGATCCCATCATTAGACTATGGTTTTCTTGTTCCTCATACTGCGAACCTAGGTATTAGGCAGAAAAATTTTGTCCGTTTTGCTCTACGGTGCACCGTTTTCGATATATTTAACATTTTGCATTTAAGCCCTAAATTTAATGAATCGCACTAGCACGACACGTTAGCCTCTAAGCTAGCTTTCTTCATAAGAGTAGCAACCATCTTGCGCAAGCACCCTTAAAGCGTCTCATAAGGAGTTGTGTATAGCCGCCATCTTGTGTCCGCCATCTTGCGCAAGCATCCTTAGGGCGTCTCAAGCCATCTTGTGCAAGGACACTTAAGCCGTCCCATAAGAGCAGTCGCTATCTTGAGCAAGCATCCCTAGGGCATCTCATATGAGCCATGTATAACTGCCATCTTGCGCAAGCATCCCAAGGGCGTCTGTTTATAGCAGCCATCTTGCGTAAGCACCCATAAGGAGTCATGTATAGCCGCCATCTTATGCAATTAGCGTCGAGAGAAGGCTGCTGTAGAATTTCTCTTTTTAAATTATCCACCACCACATTTCAAAGGTATCTAGCTAAAGATGGCAACACTGCGGATGACAGGTGACGAATTTACATCTACTACGATAAAGAGGGCAGCACGGTGCTCAAAGATGGCGGATGACAGCTGCACATGGCTTTGTTTCCAAACAAGAGCACGTGGAATTTGCCGCCACCACATAGAGGGCAGCACTATGCTCTGTTGATTAAAGATGGCGGATGGTAGCTGTCAAAAAAGCACGTGAGTTTGTTTCTAAACAAGAGCACGTGGAATTTTTCAATTTGCCGCCACCACATTTCAAAGGTATCTAGCTAAAGATGGCAGCACGGTGCTCTCTTCATTAAAGATGGTGGATGATAGCTATCAGAACTTTTCAAATTGCCCGCTACTACGTGCTTAAGGTAGTAGCCATAAAGAGGGCAGCACGGTGTTCTGTGGATTAAAGATGGCGGATGACAGGTGATGAAATTGCCCGCATGATAGCAGCACGGTGCTCTGTTGATTAAAGATGGCGGATGACAGCTGCACATGGCTTTGTTTCCAAACAACAGCACGTGGAATTTGCCGCCACCACATAGAGGGCAGCACTGTGCTCTATAGATTAAAGATGGCAGATGACAGCTGTCAAAAAAGCACGTGAGTTTGTTTCCAAACAAGAGCACGTGGAATTTTTCAATTTGCCGCCACCACATAGAGGGCAGCACGGTGCTCTCTTGATTAAAGATGGCTGCTGTCACGTGGAATTGTCTGCCACCACAGGTATCTAGCTAAAGAGGGCAGCACTGAGGTTTGCGATGCAAGATGGCTGCTGTCAAAAAGCATTTTTCAAATTATCCGCCACCACATTTCAAAGGTAAGTAGCTAAAGAGGGCAGCACTGTCCTCAATGGACTAAGGATGGCGGATGACAGCTGTCAAAAAGCACGTGGATTTGTTTATCTCACGCTAGTGAGGTTAAGTTGGTAGCACTAAGGTTTAGGCCCGCCGAGATGGCAGCACTGCGGATGACAGGTGACGAATTTACATCTACTACGATAAAGAGGGCAGCACGGTGCTCTCTGGATTAAAGATGGCGGATGACAGCTGTCAAAAAGCACGTGGCTGTCAAAAAACACGTGGCTTTGTTTACCTCACGCTAGTGAGGTTAAGTTGGTACCACTAAGGTTTAGGCCCGTCAAGATGGCAGTACTGAGGTTAGCGATGCGTTGTTGTCTGTCAAAAAGCACGTGGCTGTCAAAAACACGTGGCTTTGTTTACCTCACGCTAGTTAGGTTAAGTTGGTACCACTGAGGTTTAGGCCCGTCAAGATGGCAGCAGTGAGGTTAGCGATGCGTTGTTGTCTGTCAAAAAGCACGTGGCTTTGTTTACCAATTCAAATCTCGCGCCAAAATTCAAATCTCCCGCCAAAATTCAAATTTCCCGCGGGAGGAGGAGGAGGAGGAGGAGGCGGGCGGAGGCGGAGGCCGCAGAACCATCCAATTATACTACTCTACGGTGACACTGGCTGAAGGCTACCTTGTGTTTGATGCTTATTTCTCAGCATGGCTCTAAAGCCGGTCTTAAGCCATGTGCAGATTTCGTAACACCACCTCACAAAGTCCATATGAATTTGCCCGCTAAGTGATCAGATTGGCTAACTTCAGCAGCTTATAACATGACGACGGTACGAGACTTCCCATTATTTCTTTAATATTATTTATCAGTATGACCAACCCTCTAACGCTCATATAGCCAGTTCACGTTGTTTCCGAACATCCTGTATGTGTGGACGAGAATTCTCTAATCATTTATCCGCAAGATGTTATAAATTTGGCAAATTGAATCGCATTACATGTTCTAATTATGGTCTCGACACTGACAAGATCCTCCTATATCCGACTCCGTGGGTGGGTGGCCCGCATAGTGGTCTTCGGTTCAGAGGGTCTCGAGTTCAAGCCCCAAGGGCTCTTAACTTGGGAGCGTGGATTGGCGACCACGGGGCTCTCAGCTGAGTCCTGGCATTGCTTCCACTTACTTGTGTCAGACTCCTCACTTTCATCTATCCTATCCGATCTCCCTTGTTCCATTCCGACCCTGACTGTATTAGAGCACTCGAGGCCTATGAGGTCTTTCATTTTCACACCCTTCGTGGCCCTTGTCATTTTTCGAAGTGTCGGACCCCTTCCATTGTTTATCTCTGATTAGTCTTATATAGAGGATGGTTGCCTAGTAGTACCTCTTAAAACGATAACCACCAACACCACTCTCGAGTTCAATTCCTGGTCAGGCCGGGTTTCCTTTAGCTGCGTCTCGTTCATTTTTTGGTTCGGGGACTGGGCGTTTATGCTTATATTAATAGGCATTATTTTTGTATACACACAGATCATCACAATACCACTCACCACTGAGACCCGCAATGACAAATACATCTCTCTACATGGTGTCAGGATATCCTGCTGTAAAACGTGGCCATATTCACATCTACTGCCGAACCCAACTAATTAGGAAGGCCAGGAAGAAGAAGAAGCCTCTTACAGCTTACAAAGTATGAGCAATCTGTGGTAACAAATTCAAACAAACAGCTTTAACTTATGGTGATACAGTACATTCCTCCACCAGCGATAATATTGCCTCGTACATACGCTATTGTTCTTCATAGCGGTTTCCTCTGCAGCAAGCTGATGAGAGATACAGCGATGTTCAATTTTTATTCCACTCATCAGGTCACGGGCTTCAGATTCCAAGGCCTCTTTTTAATGACAAAATTGTAGATAAATTTATTGGTGATGCTTCAGGTAATTTAACACTGATGTCACTCTGAGTGATTAAACTGCATTCCCGCGCTACCTGGAAGTAGTGTAGTTGCAGTTATAGCGCTTAGGAATGTCTCTGAGGCAAGTAAGCATTCGTCACTGCGGTAAGCTCTATGATAATGTATCTTCAACTTGGAAATACATTTAGCAATGAATACATGTCAAAAAGGGTTAATTTATAGTTTAATTTAGAATGAATAATCTTTATTTAGTACTGATTATTTATTGGAGATTAGCAACCTCTAGAGCAATCCATCTCTATCCCACGCTGCCTCAATGAGATCTTCGCTTTCATTCAGTGATTTTGGTTGAATTAATAAAATTTCCTACAAGAGTTACCCGCCCAGTTAAGAGATAAGCTCTATTCTGAACACCGAATTTCGGCTGTGGAATCTTCTCATGATACAAACTGACATCTGTCGTGATACAAGTATCGATGTCAATCACGGTATATGTATCTGAGAACTATATCAAGTAGCCTGACGGATCAAAATACACACTGAGACTGAATCATGCATCATCAATTTTCACGCCAGGCAAATGCCTTGCCATAAGACCTATCTGTGTCGGTGCGACGTAAAGCAAATAGCAAAAAGAAAAGGTTTCCGTGGTTTCCCATTTTCACACAAGGCAAATGCTGGGGCTGTACCTTAATTATGGCCACGGCCGCTTCCTTCCCACTTTTTGGCCTTTCCTATCCCATCGTCGCCATAAGACCTATCTGTGTCGGTGCGACGTACAGCATATTCTAAAGCAAATACAAAATATTCTCATTTTAATACACCAACATGATTAATAATAATAATAATTGTTACCGAGTTTTTGTGGTAGTTATGCGTGAAAGAAGGTGCGGGGTGGTGAACAGGTCTCAAGCTACTAAGAGTAAAATTAATTTAAAATTTAACAAGGTTATATTTTCTTTTCAAAACAAAGAAATAACAAGCATGGCAGGTACAAGGTAGCAAGTTCACAGGGTAGTTACAATATTTACAGGATTTGGGCTTCGCGCCCTGACTGCACAATGCTAGGGCAATCTGCTCAGTTTTACCCCACAGACACAAGTTTCAACAGAGGGGCAGAAAACCCCATTCATGCCTAGGAGCCCTTGCTCCAAATTACACTGAAAAGCCTCCACGAGGCATACAATACTCAATTTTCAAAAGAGCCACTCGCTCTCAAATTTAAGCCTCTCCCAGGCCACACCAAACTCCACCTTCAAGCTGTCCTCAACGGACGTAAACACAGGGGTAAAATACCCAATCTACTGAGGTCTATTAAATGAAAAGGAGGTTAATTAAATGACCTCTAAAATAACAATTTGAGAGGAGGCGAACTTGCACTCCTAATACACTTTGATTAAGACCTACTTGGCACTAGGCCGTAAATACAAGGGCTAATCCCATACTAAAGAGGTGACTTAAAAAGAGAATAATTTGTTTTACGTTAACGAAGAATAGGTTGAGAAAAATAAGTTCACCTCAAAACAATATGAGTGGGAGCTCGAGAGGGTTAGCACTCTCTATCCCAGTATGTAGCTTTAAAAGAGAATATATGAAAAGAGTAGTTACATTTAGGAAAAGGTTACATGGTGGAACGCTTCGAACCCGCCCCGAGAGTTAAACTGCTGAGCTAGCAAAGAAAGAAGTTATTAATCGGCCATTACCTTGTTGTTGACCGCTGCCGAGGAAAGAGGCGCTTCCCGCCCCCTGCTATGTACTTTACACACTGAAAGATGGAACAGAAGTGGCGCAGAGACCCAAAAATCAGCAGTTTATATCCTCTCGCGGAAGGTTCTAGGCGATAGGGGAATGAAAACACCCGCCCACAATTACTTTATTGGCTAGGGTACAGAAACATATCCAAGTTGGGGGAAGATACATCGGATTGGTCGGAAATTACTAAAAGAAATTCGGGATTGGATAAATCTAAAACAAGGGGGAAAAGAGGGGTATACAGCCAACTTAAACAATAACAGAAAGAAATTTAACAAGAAACAAACATTTGAAATAAAAATTTCTCCAACAAAATAGTTCTTTGACTCCGCACTAGGGTGCACTATTGTTGATCTTCAGTAGTGTCCTCTAGAAGAGAAAGTTCACACTTCTTACTTCAAGCGAAACAAAAACACATCAAAAATGACACAGTTCAAAAACTCAAAATTTTCCACGTGGTGACATCTTCTGAGAAGGTAAAGAATTAATAGCGTAGATAAAGTTCAGACTTCCTCCAGCAGAGGAGTTTCAACTGGCGCAATTTTTAAATTAGCGGCGTGGAGGTGTACCGCCCGGTACAGACCTCCCCCCCCCAAAGGTTCCTCCAGGGGTGACACATAAAATTGTTTGAAAACAAGGTGCAAGTTTGATGTAGATATGGAGATTAATTGCCAAAAAAAAAATTTATAAGACTTTCTTAATTTGGTTTGATTCAGTTTCAAAATTTTGTTGTTGCAGGTGAAGTACAGTCTTTATATTTGTAGAAGTTGAGTTCTGAAGATAAACTTTTAATACTTAAAAGTGATGAAAAATTTTGCAATGTCCACCAAATATTGCTGTTGAATTCCCAAGTGTAGTCAATGCTTATAGTAACTGTTCATGTAGTTGATGTTGATGAAGTTGGATGGCCAGACCGGCCGTTGCAGCTTGCGTCCAAAGGAGGCCGCTCGGACCCCTCAAGTACCCTGAGATACCGCTCACCCGCACTATGAGGGGAGCAGTGGTGTTGAAACACGCCGCGCCCGCGGTGAACATATGCAGGCTGCGGGCAAGTAGCAGGTCGTGCGCCGCACATCAGCCTTGGCCGGGAGGAGAGCTCCGGCTCGCCGTGCACATGTCGTCCTCGCTGGGGCCGAGGGGGCCCGTCCTCGAACCCAGTCGCGGCACAGCGCCGCGCGGCTGCGGGGGCACTGAAACATTAAAGCTAGGCGGCAGAATATTGTTGGACCATCATCATTTTTTGAGGGCACAGTCTTGTTGGAGAGGTAGAGGGGCCAGCGGCGTGCAAATATCCATGGCATTTAATCTAATCAAGCCACAGTGTGTATTGGAGCAGGAGACGGGAGCGTGGTAATGGCCGAGGCAAGGACAGGATGGCAGTTTAACAAATCGGGGGAGGTTTCACACAAATGCTTACATATAAAACAAAATATTATAGAAGGGGCAGAATGCCTAGAAATTGAAAAAAAAAATATAACCTTCATATCCCCTTTCACAATAATATGAAGCAAGTTAACACAGAAATTACACCGGTTTCACCTGTGACAGTTGAACCCTAAATATCCTCTCGGTGGCTGGATTGCTTACTAACAACGTAACTGGCGTAAGAAAATCGAGAATGATACAAGGCCCATGAAATCTGGGGACAAGCTTGCCCGCGGGAACAAAGTTCTTGACCATCACCTGGTCACCTACATTCAAAGGGGTGGGTCTCCGTCCACGATCATACCTTTCCCTAACCTTTTCATGAGATACCTTAAGATTGGCTTTAGCCTTCTTCCAAAGATCTTTAATATTATCCGGATCTATTGCCTCGGGTAGAATGTCACTCAGAGACCAGAGGTTAGAGAGCGGCGAGTTGGGAACAAATTTGAACATTAAAGAGGCTGGAGTAAATTTATGTGATTCAAAACCGCCGAATTCAAAGCAAAAGCTAACCAATGCAGGGACGTGTCCCACCTGGAATGATCTTCATGATGATAGGCAATAAGTGAGGACCTGAGATTACGATTAACCCGTTCAGCCAGAGATGGTTGAGGGTAATAAGCGGAAGTAGTTACATGAGAGATGGATAAATCAAAACAGAATTTACGAAAAAGATTTGATGTAAACGCCTTAGCGTTATCAGACACAATATATTGGCACGGACCAAAAGAAGCAAAAATAGAATTTAGGCAAGTAATGGTGGACTGAGCGGTAGCCAGCTTAGTCGGAAATAACCAAGAAAATCTGGTAAAACCATCTACGCATACAAAGATAAACTTGTTAGCATTACCCTTTGACTGGGGGAAGGGTCCTACATAATCAATGTACAGGCGTTCCATGGGGCGCGACGCTTGATGGGAAGACAAAAGGCCTACCTTGGTGGACATGGTTGGTTTACTAATCAAACAGGTTTTACAAGCCTTTACTAGTTCACGGATTTCACCGTCCATACCTTTCCAAATGAACCTTTCACGAATCTTTTCACGAGTTTTAAAGATTCCAAGATGCCCCCCTAATGGGGTCTCATGATAGTACTTGAAGATCATAGGCACAAGAACAGCTGGAACGACAACCTTCATCATCTTGTCATGCCTCGAAGGGCAACATAAAACACCATTCCTCAGAACATAAGGGACAACATGTTCCCCAGAAGAAAGGGTTTTCATTATCGGAGCCAGCGTCGGATCTTCATGTTGGTATTTCTCGATATCCCTAAAAAGCATGGGAGCATCTGTTAAGATGGCATTAACACCAGATAGTATGGACTCGGGAGGTGATGAACTGTCGACCGGGTCGTGGGTCTCGACGTCGTTAGAAAACATACGACTGAGTCCATCAGCAACAACATTTTCAGTACCTCTGATATGCCTGACATCGAATTGGAAGGCAGAAATACGGATGGCCCAGCGGGCTATGCGACCAGTACGACGCGGCCTACCTAAGACCCAGCTTAAGGCTTGATTATCTGTCTCCAGGTCGAATTTAACATGTTCCAGATAGAGACGGAACTTCTCTAAGGCGAATAAGACTGCCAAACCTTCGAGCTCATATATGGAATACTTGGCTTCTTGAGCCGACAATGTCCTAGATGCATAGGCGATGGGTCGCCTCCCTAGTTCAGTCTCTTGAAGAAGGACTGCAGCTACTGCTGACGACGACGCATCAGTTTGGACGATGAATTTCTTCGAGAAATCAGGCATAGCAAGTACAGGGGCATTACAGAGAGCCAATTTAAGATCTTCAAAAGCGGCTTGTTGAGAAGGTCCCCACTCGAATTGGATGCCTTTCCTACGAAGAAGGTTTAAGGGCGCCGCTCTATTAGCAAAGTTAGGAATGAACTTTCTGAAGAAATTCACCATACCAATAAACCTGGCGATGCCTTTAATGTCCTTGGGAGGTTTAAAATCACGGATGGCCTGTGTTCTAGAATGATCGATGGCTACACCATCAGGTGACACAATGTGCCCTAGGAAAGACATAGAGGGCTTAGCAAAGGCAACCTTGGGCAACTTAACAGTAAACCCAGCCTTACGAAGGCGATCGAGAACTTCTCGCAGATGATCTAGATGCTCCTCAAAAGTCTCTGAAAATACGACGACATCATCCAAGTAGTGATATAAGTACTCAAATTTGATGTCGGAGAAGACCCTATCTAGTAGCCTAGTGAGTACAGCTGCTCCCGTGGGGAGCCCGAAAGGCACGCGGTTGTATTCGTATAAGTTTCAGTCCGTGGCAAACGCTGTAAGATGTTTAGACTCTTCGGCAAGGGGAATTTGATTATAGGCCTGATTCAAGTCCAAGATAGTAAAGAACTTGGCCTTACGAAACCATGAAAAACAAGAATGAAGGTCAGGAAGGGGCACAGATTGCAACACCACCTTCCGATTGAGAGCCCTATAATCAATGACAGGCCTGAAGCCTCCTTGGGGTTTCGGAACTAGAAAAATAGGCGAAGAATTCGCCGACTTAGAGGGCCTAATAATACCATCCTTCAACATCTGATCGATAATTTCTTTCAGAGCCTTCATTTTAGGTGGAGATAGCCTATACGGTGGAAAACGGACAGGAATCGAATCAGTGACCTCAATTTTGTATTCAATAAGGTCAGTAACACCAAGAGTGTCCGAGAACACCTCTGAAAACGACTGACACAGCTTACGAATACTATCAGCCTGCTCCTCAGGTAGATGTCTAAGGTCTAACGACATCTCATCCTGGGTAGGCGAAATAGATGAACATGATACAGAATTACACTTTAATAGAGGGATATTACAATTAGAGGCAAATTTGAAAGTGCAAGACCTACTCTGAAGATCGAGCACAAGACCAGTGTGAGAAATAAAGTCCGCTCCCAATATAATGGGGCAAGACAAGAGCTTGGCCACAAACAATTTAACTTTCCATGTGAATTTAAAAATACGAATTTTGACCAATAAGGAACCTAGAATTTCTAATGGGGATGAATTAGCCGAAACATATTGAACAGGAGATGAGACATAGTCAGGTAGTTTACAAACAGATTTCAATTTAGAATACCATTCAGCCGAAATAATCGAACAAACACTGCCTGAATCTAAGAGAGCTGTTATAGGCTCGTTATTTAGCTCAATCTTAAGAAAAGGAACAGGTGCGGGGAAATCCGCCGTAATCCTAAGACACTCTTTTCGACCTTCAAAAGATAAATTTGAAAATTGCTCGTTCCCTGAATTTACAACCTGTTTACCAGGGGCTGAGTCTCGGGAAGATGGACTAGTCGACTCAGCCGAAGCCACTAGTCACTTATTATTATTGGCATAGGTAGAATCTGCACCAGAAGTTGAGCAGGAAGGGGTGCTATTCGAGTTTGGGCAGTTCTTGGCAATATGTGAGAAAGCCTCACATTTAAAACAGCCTTGTGCTGACCCAGCTCCATTATTTGCCCTACTAGACTTGATCAGTGGACACTTATTGCGCAGATGGTCAGGCGACCCACAAGCATAACATTTACGGGGTGTGACTGGTCGGCGAGGTGGAGGCCGAGTATTACTAAACGAAGGAGGGGGTTCTTTTGCCACACGCAAGGAATCGGCGTACCTAACTCCTTCCGCTGAGACGGCCAATGCTTCAAGTTCAGAGAAAGTTTGCGGGCACGCCGCGAAACACAAGTATGACCTATAAGATGGTGAAATGCCTTCTACAATAGCCTGTACAATCTGATCTTCAGGAAAATGAAGAGCAAACACCCTAGTATAAAACTTAATGTCCTGTATGAAATCAGCCAAGTTTTCATCCAAGCGTTGTACACGGTAATAGTACTTCTGAATCAGAGATGACCTCGCGCGGGCGGGAATAAAATTTGCAAGCAAGTGTGCATGAAAATCCTCAATAGATGATTGCTCTGCAATGGCTCTTACGATTTTATCAGAGAGAATACCAATAGCATACGGATAGATAATTTGCAAAATTTGACATGGAGAAAGAGAAAAAACAAGGGCATGATCCTGAAATTCAACTAGAAATCTTAAAAATGAAATTACGTCACTGGTGGTATTAACGGAAAACTTAGAGATACCTCTGAGCAACATTGCCAAGGGATGAGGCAAGCTACTAAACCCGGGTGACATAGTAGGTAAAGGTTTCAATGGCAAAGTAGTTAATTCAGAACGTACATTATTTAATGAGTTCCGGCGTTCAGACTCGTCCAATGGGGCAGAGGTTGTTTGAGCAGCAATGGTTTTCCTATTGACTTCTCTCTTATGAGGCTCTTCCCCGCTCCCTACATTCACCGTGACGGGTTGATCAGTTTTGGGAGGAACCTCCCCAGTTAACAATTGAGTGACCTTGCTAGATAATTCAGACATATTTTCAAGCAGCGTACTAGCTTCCTTCTTCTGAACGTCATTCAACTTTAGAGACAACAGATCATTAACTCTATTTGAAAAATGAAACAGCCTAGCTTGCACACGCTTAATTTGATTAGGAGAAGGATCATTTTCATCAAAAAAACTAACTACAGAAGCTAGCCCAGTAATATTCTCCGTGATCGTGGAAAGAGAGTCGTCAATTTCTTTCTCTCCCAAGGTGGGGATGGAAATGGGCAAATCAAGGGACTCTCTAAGCTTATTTGTGTCTACTGCAACCGTGCCTCCAGATTGCACATTTCTAATAGTCAATTCGTAAATCAACTCCTCCTTGCGCAAATAGTTAAGATGGAGAACATCGCGAGGGCCGGGCATGATGACAGAACAATTTTGAAAAACTCAAAAATTCCAGCAACTGAAAAAATGGTTAGGGTTCGGAACAAACAATGTTTAGCCGTCAAAAGGGGCTAAATTGAGACCCATTCAACCACGCTCTGCTACCACTTGTTACCGAGTTTTTGTGGTAGTTATGCGTGAAAGAAGGTGCGGGGTGGTGAACAGGTCTCAAGCTACTAAGAGTAAAATTAATTTAAAATTTAACAAGGTTATATTTTCTTTTCAAAACAAAGAAATAACAAGCATGGCAGGTACAAGGTAGCAAGTTCACAGGGTAGTTACAATATTTACAGGATTTGGGCTTCGCGCCCTGACTGCACAATGCTAGGGCAATCTGCTCAGTTTTACCCCACAGACACAAGTTTCAACAGAGGGGCAGAAAACCCCATTCATGCCTAGGAGCCCTTGCTCCAAATTACACTGAAAAGCCTCCACGAGGCATACAATACTCAATTTTCAAAAGAGCCACTCGCTCTCAAATTTAAGCCTCTCCCAGGCCACACCAAACTCCACCTTCAAGCTGTCCTCAACGGACGTAAACACAGGGGTAAAATACCCAATCTACTGAGGTCTATTAAATGAAAAGGAGGTTAATTAAATGACCTCTAAAATAACAATTTGAGAGGAGGCGAACTTGCACTCCTAATACACTTTGATTAAGACCTACTTGGCACTAGGCCGTAAATACAAGGGCTAATCCCATACTAAAGAGGTGACTTAAAAAGAGAATAATTTGTTTTACGTTAACGAAGAATAGGTTGAGAAAAATAAGTTCACCTCAAAACAATATGAGTGGGAGCTCGAGAGGGTTAGCACTCTCTATCCCAGTATGTAGCTTTAAAAGAGAATATATGAAAAGAGTAGTTACATTTAGGAAAAGGTTACATGGTGGAACGCTTCGAACCCGCCCCGAGAGTTAAACTGCTGAGCTAGCAAAGAAAGAAGTTATTAATCGGCCATTACCTTGTTGTTGACCGCTGCCGAGGAAAGAGGCGCTTCCCGCCCCCTGCTATGTACTTTACACACTGAAAGATGGAACAGAAGTGGCGCAGAGACCCAAAAATCAGCAGTTTATATCCTCTCGCGGAAGGTTCTAGGCGTTAGGGGAATGAAAACACCCGCCCACAATTACTTTATTGGCTAGGGTACAGAAACATATCCAAGTTGGGGGAAGATACATCGGATTGGTCGGAAATTACTAAAAGAAATTCGGGATTGGATAAATCTAAAACAAGGGGGAAAAGAGGGGTATACAGCCAACTTAAACAATAACAGAAAGAAATTTAACAAGAAACAAACATTTGAAATAAAAATTTCTCCAACAAAATAGTTCTTTGACTCCGCACTAGGGTGCACTATTGTTGATCTTCAGTAGTGTCCTCTAGAAGAGAAAGTTCACACTTCTTACTTCAAGCGAAACAAAAACACATCAAAAATGACACAGTTCAAAAACTCAAAATTTTCCACGTGGTGACATCTTCTGAGAAGGTAAAGAATTAATAGCGTAGATAAAGTTCAGACTTCCTCCAGCAGAGGAGTTTCAACTGGCGCAATTTTTAAATTAGCGGCGTGGAGGTGTACCGCCCGGTACAGTAATAATAATAATAATAATAATAATAATAATAATAATAATAATAATAATAATAATAATAATAATAATAATAATAATAATAATAATAATAATAATAATAATAATTGTACCGGTAGGTACACCTAGACTCCGTACATTTAAAATAAGCGCTTCAAGGAACTCTATCTATCAAACTAAACTTGAAACCACTAATGCATGAAGTTGGGACATTGACCAGAAGATGTCACCACTGAAAAATTGAGTGATGTGTGATTTTGAAGCTGCCTGAACTGACTGGATTTATTTGTTTTGTTTTGGTTTACGTCAAGAAGTTTGAACTTTTCTCCATAAATATCATTTAAAAAAACTGAGGTAATGCACTCTGGTGCAAGGTAGATTTAAAGAAGTTTTGTGTTCCTAGGTTTTCACAGCTAAACTAACTTTCATTTATTTCAATATTTCAAGGTTTGCAACACTTCGTTCTCATTCCGCCAGCTTTCGAATCTGGCCAATCAGAAATTTTCTGTAATTATTTTTTAGCCAATAAAAGGCTTCTTGTACCTTTTGGATTATCCAATAAAAATGAGAAGTTGTGTCCGGATTTAAACCGTTTGATTTCTAAAATGTAAACTTCTTCCTTTTCATGTAAAATTTCATAAAGTTTTAAACTGTAAATCGGGATAGAAAGTGCGTTACCCTCTTGAGCTCCCCTTCAATTTATCTCGAGGTGGCTATGATTTTGTAGCTGTTCCTCTTTCTGTAAAGCATTATATTAACCTTTCATTCTAGTCACCTCAGTAGCTTGGGATTAGCCTCTGTATCATCGGGCCGCGAGCCCAATTAGTGTTTTATACTTGGTTTTCTAGGAGCATAAGTGTACGCCTCCATACATTTTGTGTTTGGGCCAGCAATTTAACCTGTTTTTATTTCCACGAAAACCCAGTAGTTTGGGTAATAGATACCTCTGTGTACAAAATTGTAAATTGTAGGTTCTGCCTAGAGAGGCCAGAAATTGTAAGATTTTTGTGTAATGTTGCCTTGAGTGGGCTGTATGAAATTGGGAGCGCAGTCTCCTTGGTTGAATTTGGAGAGCTTGTGAGCTCTTTTCTGGTATTTTTTTTTCTTTGCGTTTAGGCCCTCTATGGACCACGGTGCTTGTGTTCTAGCTGTGTTTCTGTCGTCGTCTGCCCCTTTTAGCGTACTGGATTGTGTTCTTAGTGGCCTCTTGAGCCTTCCTGTTGGCCCAGTATTCCTTCATTTTCTCGCCGAATTCTTTCCTGCGCTCCTCTGACCAATTCCCGGCTCCTTTGTGGCTAGCTGATGTAAGGGATGTTAGGAAAGGTTTCGTTTTGACCATTAAACGGTATGCATTTCTGTCAGTAATGGCGGCTTGATTAATATTAAGCTCTGCAAGATCTTTGTCCACTTCTTTGGTCCAGGGGAATCCAGTAGCTTTGCCTTTGTTAGCAACCTTGAAGATCTTACGGGATAATCTATTAGGATCCATTCTGTATAGGTGTCCATAGAAAGTCAGACGTTTTCTCCTGATGGCATCTATGAGGTTTTCTTGATGCTGGTAGAGCTCATTGTTGGGTTTGTACCATCGCCTTCCAACTGGTAGGATCCTTCGCCCTGTTATTCTTCTCAGGAATTTCCGTTCTCGCACTTCCAGGGCTCTCAGCGGGTTTTTTTTAAAGTTAGGGATAGGCATTCTGCTGCGTAGAGAACTGATGGTCTGACTTTCTGGTATTTATGTAATATTGTGTTTGGCCTTTGGAAGGACGTAATTTTAACAGTTGAAGCAAAGTGCTCTGGAATCTCGTGTCGAAGTAAACGCTACATTGGCGACATAGTAAATTTGTAAATTAGGGGCTTGAAGCCCAAAGGTGTTAAATTCCCTATTCTGGGATTTTCTATTTTTATGTCAAAATTGTCACTGTACCTGATACACTGTTGTTAAGTTTGATTTTCTGAAAAGAAATATAACCTTTATTTCAAAGTTTTAAATGAATCTTTGATATTGTAGATAGACCCATTCAAGCCCGCACCTCTTTTACCTATCTGTGATCCACGGAATCCCCCTAACAATAATAATAATAATAATAATAATAATAATAATAATAATAATAATAATAATAATAATAATAATGACACAGTGCGTGAATATGATATAGGTACCGTCACAATTTTAAGTTCATAAACTTCTTGAGTGTATAGAACTTAAATACTAACATTTCAGGAACCAAAAACCAAACCCCATGGCACTACATCCCTTGAAGGGTCTTGGCCGACCAAGCGACCGCTGCTCAGCCCGAAGGCCTGCAGATTACGAGGTGTCGTGTGGTCAGCACGACGAATCCTCTCGGCCGTTATTCTTGGCTTTCTAGACCGGGGCCGCCATATCACCTTCAGATAGCTCCTCAATTCTAATCACGTAGGCTGAGTGGACCTCGAACCAGCTCTCAGGTCCAGGTAAAAATCCCTCACCTGGCCGGGAATCGAACCCGGGGCCTCCGGGTAAGAGACAGGCACGCTACCCCTACACCACGGGGCCGGCAACGTTTCAGGAAACCTGTAGATAATTCACCTATTATGACAAATTTTCTACCTTCTGCTCACTTACATCTCATCTTATACGTCTTCCACAGACAATCACCTTTCACTACAGTTATATCTGTGAGAAAGTTTATTCTCGGTAATGGACGGGATGTCTGCACGGAAGATTTATACGGCGCTAGTTTCGTTTTTGAGATTATTCAGTGGCTTTGTCATACTCCAAAGGGAGTCTTCCTATGTCGGCACAGGGGATGGGAAATTGTTTTATAGAATGCATATGTACACATATCACACGAACTGGTTTGGTTTATCGTTGGCTGAGCGCCGTTTTCCGCTTCCCACAAACCGCCACGGGGTCTGAATGGTCGACCACAGGAAAGAGCGACAGCCTGGATATCCCACTAACTGGGAATTTTACGAATATGGTACTGAAAAAATACATGCATGTGTATTTATGTACATATGTAGCCGGGCTGAGTAGCTCAGACGGTAGAGCACTGGCCTTCTGAGTTCAAAATGGCCGGTTGGATCCTAGCACAGTTCGGTGGTATTTCAAGGTGCTTAAATACGCCAGTTTCGTGTCGGTGTACCTATATGTAAGTAAAAAAAAAACTCGGTGTCATCGAAAATCTTAAAAAATATATTATTATTATTATTATTATTATTATTATTATTATTATTATTATTATTATTATTATTATTATTATTGTGCGACTCTGTGGTCTAGTTGTTGGTGTGATTAGTTGCCACCCTCGGAGGCCCGGACTCGATTCCCGGCTCTGCCACGAAATTTGAAAAGTGGTACGAGGGCTGGAATTGGGTCCATTCAGCCTCGGGATGTCTACTGAGATGAGGGGGTATTCGATTCCCTCCTCTCCCATTCTCGAAGTGGTTTTCCGTGGTTTCCCACTTCCCCTCCAGGCGTATGCCGGGTTGGTACCTAACTTAAGGCCACGGTCGCTTCCTTCCCTCTCCCTTCCAACCTTTCATTCCCCACCAGGCCCCTGTCCAGCATAGGTTGAAAGTTTGTTTCGATTACAATGCGGTCGTGAAAATTCAACATTCATTTACTTGGGCGTCTTGCACGCACTCTAAAGTCTAATGGCAGTAGTGCCAGATCTGTAGCTTGGATGTTTTCCAATAGAACGACAAGAACCTAGGCCACCATAACTCAAGAACAACCGACGCGAAATCAGGAGGTTGTTGGTTCGGATCGCACTGTTGTCTGGTTGGCCATTTTTATTCTGTACTTAACATCTCTTCAAGATGTACTATATGTACTGAACACGATCTAATAGGCTGAAATTTTATTTCGATATAAATTATTGTTTAATTAATCCGTTTACACTCCGCGATTGATTTTTTCCCCGTACTCACCGACGTATCCCACCTCTACCGCCTCAAGGGAAGTGTCCTGGAACGTGAGACATTTGGTCATGTGTACAACTGTGGACGAGGATCAGTACCTCGCCAGGCAGGTTCACTTGTTATGCTGAACAGGGGCCTTGTGGGGGACGGGAAGATTGAAAGGGATTGGGCGAGGAATTAGCAAGGACGTAGCCTTGGCCTTATGTTAGGTACCATCCCGGCATTTGCCTGGAGGATAAGTGGGAAACCACGGAAAACCACTTCGAGGATGGCTGAGGAGGGAATCGAACCCCGGGCTTCCGAGAGTGGCAGCTAATCACACTAACCACTATACAACATAGCTGGACGATGTTAAGTACAGAAAGAAAATGGTCACCATAGCTTGACTGGTAGAGCAACCGACGGGAAATCGGGCGGTTTCCGGCTGACCATTTTTGTTCTTTAATCTAGTGGTTAGTGTACTTCATTATTATTATTATTATTATTATTATTATTATTATTATTATTATTATTATTATTATTATTATTATTATTATTATTACTATTGTTTTTCTTCTTCTTCTTCTACCTCTTCTAAATCCGTTTACCATCCACGGTTGGCTTGTCCCTCGAACTCAGAGAGGGATCCCAACTCTACCACCTCAAGTGTAGTGTCCTGGAGCGTGAGATTTTCGGTCGGGGATTACAACTGGGGAGCACGACCAGTACCTCGCCCAGGCGGCCTCACCCGCTATGCTGAACAAGGGCCTTGCGGGGGGATGAGAAGATGTGAAGGGATAGACAAGGAAGATGGAAGGAAACGGCCGTGGCTTTAAGTTAGCAACCATCCCCGCATTTGCAAGGAGGAGAAGTGGGAAACCATGGAAAACCACTTCGAGGATGGCTGAGGAAGAAATCGAACCCCCTCCCTCTACTCAATTGACCTCGCGAGGCCGAGTGGAGCCCGTTATAGCCCTCATACCACGTACCACATTTCAAATTTCGTGGCAGAGCCAGGAATCGAACCCCAGGTCTCCGGGGATGGTAGCTAATCATACTAACCACTACACCACAGAGGCGGACGATATTAAGTACAGAAATAAAAAAGCCACCATAACTTAACTGGCAGAGCAACCGACGCGAAATCGGGAGGTTTCCTGCTGACAATTTCTTTTCTGTGATGTAGTGGTTAGTGTAGGCCACCCTTAAATGGTTGAAATGGCCACACTGAAAATGAAGAACAACTCGAACGCACTTTCATGGCCACTTGATATTGAAGGCAGTAGCGTGTTTAGCTATAAAACTAGTGATTTTATAGGATAAGTGACTCACTGTTATCTACATGTGACGTCGTATCATGATCAATCAATCAATCAATCAATCAATCAATCAATCAATCAATCAATCAATCAATCAATCAATCAATCAATCAATCAATCAATCAATCAATCAATCAATCAATCAATCAATCAATCAATCAATCAATCAATCAATCAATCAATCAATACTGACCTGCATTTAGGGCAGTCGCCCAAGTGGCAGATTCCCTATCTATTATTTTCCTAGCCTTTTCTTAAATGATTGCAAAGAAATTGGAAATGTATTGAACATCTCCCTTGGTAAGTTATTCCAATCCCTAGCTCCCCTTCCTATAAACGAATATTTGCCCCAATTCGTCCTCTTGAATTCCAACTTTATCTTCATCTTTCTTACTTTTAAAAACACCACTTAAACTTATTCGTCTACTGATGTCATTCCACGCCATCTCTCCGCTGACAGCTTGGAACATACCACTTAGTCGAATAGGTCGTCTCCTTGCTCTTCACCTCGCATCATCATTCATTATTAATATTACTGTATTATTATCATCATCATCATCATCATCATCTTCTGTTTACCCTCCAGGTTCGGTTTTTCCCTCGGACTTAGCGAGGGATCCCACCTCTACCGCCTCAAGGGCTGTGTCCTGCAGCTTCAGACTCTTGGTCGGGGGATACAACTGGGGAGTATGACCAGTACCTCGCCCAGGCGGCCTCACTTGCTATGCTGAACAGGGGCCTTGTTGAGGGATGGGAAGATTGGATGGGATAGGCAAGGAAGAGGGAAGGAAGCGGCCGTGGCCTTAAGCTAGGTACCATCCCGGCATTCGCCTGGAGGAGAAGTGGGAAACCACGGAAAACCACTTCCAGGATGGCTGAGGTGGGAATCGAACCCACTTCTACTCAGTTGACCTCCCGAGGCCGAGTGGACCCCGTTCCAGCCCTCGTACCACTTTTCAAATTTCGTGGCAGCTAATCACGCTAACCACTACACCACAGAGGCGGACTATTATTATTATTATTATTATTATTATTATTATTATTATTATTATTATTATTATTATTATTATTATTATTATTATTATACCTGGTGTTATTTGAATTATTCTAAGGGCAACTTTGGGGAATTCTTCGTTTCCTCAGATCTTGATGTACAAAAGTATGCACAATCATGTCCACCATTTAATGAAATCCTAGTTGACTCTTCTTCTTATTATTATTCTGGGCCGATGACCTTCGATGTTAGGCCCATTAAAACAACAAGCATCATCATAAGCATCTTCTTTTTCTTCTTCTTGTTCTTGTTATTGAAAATGGAAATCTACAACCTGTTTTCCAGTCATTGACCGGGTCAGGGATGTAATGAATGAAACATATATAGGCTGTTATTACAATGGGGTCGCCACTCCCAAGGTGATTTTTATTAATGAATGATAAATGCTATGAAATTATAATGGAGAGTGTTGCTGGAATGAAAGATGACAGGGAAAACCGGAGTACTCGGAGAAAAACCTGTCCCGCCTCCGCTTTGTCCAGCACAAATCTCACATGGTGTCACCGGGATTTGAACCGCGGTATCCAGCGGTGAGAGGCCGACGCGCTGCCGTCTGAGCCATGGAGGCTCCCTTGTTCTTGTTATTATCGAGAAGAAAACACATTACTATTGGGCATAATGCTTACAGTATATTTACTCCACCCTTCAGTAGTTGAAATGGCCACCTTTGAAATGAAATACAACTCGAAACGCACTTTCTCGGCCACTTGATACTGAAGGCTGTAACGTATTTAGCTATAAAACTAGTGATGTGATAAGTGACTCACTGTTATCTACATGTGACGTCGTATGAAGATATTGCTCTTCACCTCGCATCATCAATCACGAGTTTTACATTCCATTCCTTCAGGAACGATTTCTTAAATAAGTAACATAAAGAGAGTTGAAGAAAAGAACGTCTATTTCCTCTCCACATGAGAACACACTGAAATTCCCACCACACTGCCTTCATTTAGTGTGGTACATTTCACAAACATCCCCTTTCCAACAGCGGTCAAGCACTCGGGGACTATTCAATTGGTATGCTATAATGAAGACGTTTCTATTTGTCACAGCTGCATGGCAGCACCTTTCACTGCTGTTCAGACTCCATACGGTCATTTCGATGACAATTGAATACGCAGGGTCAGTTGCAGTGAGGGAGATGCTGAAAAGGCAAAATTCCTCGTTGAATTAAAATCTACTTTGAGAAACCTCAAAGCACCTCATAAATCAGTTAGAAGCAAACATTTTTGCAAAGTTAGACAGTGGTTAATAGAGTCACACAACATTAACTCGAAATATTCTTAGGTGGCTGCTACCGTTCTGTTCGACCCACGACGTGTCACCAGCAACAGGTAATTTATTAGAGTTCTTTTGTCGACGAGAGAGAGTCGCTATAGCAACCAAATCGGACCCTTCAACACCCGCTTTAAATGATTGTTACAACGTATTGTGTGCACCATAAATGATGCTGTGGATGAGTAACAACATTTTAGTATCCATAGAGTTCTTATAGTTGGCTGAATTCACCGACACTATGCCAAGCAAATTCCTTGCTCCTAAAGAAATTTAACCTACTACAAGAATGAGTTGTATAATCGACCTCAAACTCAAAATTATGCTAAAGGTACAATGCGTTGGTAGCTGCAAATTTCGAAAGTTGAGAACAAGATTCAGATATGTCATGCAGACTACGGAATAAATAATATTAGGCGTTGTTGTTGTTGTTGTTTGAGTCATCAATCCATAGACTGATTCACTTCTACGTAACTATTGCATCCTATATCTGCTCTAATCTGCTTGTCATATTCATACCTTGGTCTACCCCTACCGTTCTTACCGTCTACACTTCCTTCAAAAACCAACTGAACAAGTCTTGGGTGTCTTAAGATGTGTCCTATCATTGTATATCTTATTCTCGTCAAATTTAGCCAAATCGATCTCCTCTCACCAATTCGATTCAGTATCTCCTCATCGTGATTCGATCTATCCATCTCACCTTCAGCATTCTTCTGTAACACCACATTTCAAAAGCTCCTATTCTCTTTCTTTCTGAGCTCGTTATCGTCCATGTTTCACTTCCATACAATGCTACGCTTCAGATGAAAGTCGTCAGAAACACATTTCTAATTCGTACATCAATGTTTGAAGTGAGCAAATTTCTTTTCTTAAAAAAGCTCTTCCTTGCTTGTGCTAGTCTGCGTTTTATGTCCTCGTTACTTCGGCCATCGTTAGTTATTTTACTAGCCAGGTAACAATAATCATCTACTTCCTTTAAGACTTCATTTCCTAATCTAATATTTCCTGCATCACCTGCCTTCGTTCGACTGCACTCCACTACTTTTATTTTGGACTTACTTATTTTCATCTTGTACTCCTTACCCAAGACTTCGTCCATACCATTCAGCAGCTTCACGAGATCTTCTGCAGTCTCAGATAAAATAACAATATAATCGGCAAATCTCATAGTTTCGATTTCCTCTCCTTGGATTGTGATAGACATAACTCAATTCCTGTTACAATGGCTGGTAAATGTATAGGCATGTCTATCAAATTACTAAATTCTATTTCTTTCTTTACCATACTTCTACAGTTTAACGCTACCATTTTTATGTCACTCTTACTTGACCAGGTGTTAATGTAAGGAATGAACTTCATCGGGGTAACCATATCAACGAGGTTGTTAAGAAAGGTTACAGATCTCGGACCCTCACCAGGACTACTTGATACGAGAACTGGAAAGGATCCCCCCCCCCCCAAAAAAAGCAGCTCGATTTGTGATGGGTGATTTTCGATTAAGGAGTAGTGTTACTAAAATGTTGCAAAATGTGGGCTGGGAAGACTTGGGAGTAAGCAGATGAGATGCTCGACTACGTGATATGTTTCGACCTGTCAGAGGAGAGATGGCAATAAGCTTCAGCGAAGCTTTCAAAAGCAGGAAAGATCATAATACAAAGATAAATTTGGAATTCAAAAGGACAGGTTGGACAAAATGTTCATTTATAGGACGAGGAGTAAGGGACTGGAATATATTATCAAGAGAAATGTTCGATAAATTTCAAAGTTCTTCGAAAACGTTTAAGAAAAAGCTTGGTAAACGACTGATAGAGAATTTGCCACCTGGGTGACAGCTCTAACTGCAGATCATTGGTTACTGATTGATTGACTGATTGATTGATTGATTGATTGATTGATTGATTGATTGATTGATTGATTGATTGATTGTTAAATAATAATAATTTTAGCTCCATGGCTGAGTAGTCACAGGTCCCGGGTTTGGTTCAAGGTCAGTTGGGAGATTTTAGCCACGTCTGATTAATTTCTCTGCTCGGGGACTGGGTATTTGTGTTCTTCTTAATACCATCGCATTCTGCTTTGCATTACACGCCTCTCCACTATCCACTCTTCCTGTGCTTTCGAGCGAACACGTGATGGTTTCCCAATTTCCCGCAGGAGCGCTAGCATGATATCATCTCTCTGCGTGTATAAGATCTAAGAAAGCTGTTGCTTAAAGCTGAAACCGTGGTTTTAAGTTGAAATGAGCTGGTGTTTTATACTGTAACAGTACGTATTGCGTGTGTGGAATACTGCATTGTTAGTTATCTTCTGAGTGGTATATACGAGAATTTATCATAATTCCAGAAATAGTGAACCGGTGCGTATAGCAGTCTACACATATGTACATTGTGTTCATGTGTATCTAAAATTGCATGCCCGTTTAAGGTAGTGATTAATTCACTCCACTATTACTTTGATAGAACGAAGACCCAGCAAAATAAACAGGCCACATTGTACCTAATATTTTGAATTAATTTAATAACATGTACGGCATATTTTTTAAATGAAAACTGGAAATCTTCTAATTAAAGTATATTTTTTTACTTGCAGGTACCGGCATATTACTTACGCATTGGTTTATTGCTGTGCCGTATTGCAAGAGCCAACGCGGGAAAAGTAAAGGCATTTCGTTTCACGAATTCCTATGTGATGCAGATCTAAGACAGAAATGGCTGAAAAACGTGTCAGTGAATAGTTTCGTTCCAAATTTTCAATCCAGAACATCCTTTCTTTGTAGTCTGCATTTTGATGAAGCAGATTACCTTCCCGGACTAAAAATAAGGAAATCGAAACACAATGCTGTTTCTTCCGCATTTAAAGATTATCCCGAGCATAAGATGCCAAATTCAAAATCAACACTAGAAAGATGACTAATAAAGAAGCATGAACTAGGGCAAAACACTGGAAAGAGGAGGAAGGGAGACGAGAATTTCCATTATGAATCAGATGTTTACGATAACTATGGTTATGCCAGCTGGCTGATAGTGCCAGTAAGTCTATTGGAGTGCAGACAACCAATAAGTGTTTTAAAGCCAACAAATAAAAAGACCGTTTGGGGCTGATATTTTGGCGCGCCGATCAGAAAATAAAGAAACTGGAAGCTGATTTGGAAATAGAGAAGGGGAAGATGGACGAGTTCAGCAATCAGTATCATATTCATTTAAAAACAATCATGAATACCAATGAGCTCAACCCTGAAGACTCGAAGACCTCATTCATATTGGACCAAATTTTAAATTACACAAGCTCTCACTCCGTTTGTCAGAAAACTACATAAAAATCACATTTCTCCACACGAACTCGTTTATCCAAGTTGCCTTCTAGAAGCACATTGAGTCTTTACCTAGGAGACACATCGTGCGAACAGGAGTGACAGATCTCGTAAAAAACTACTTATCATAGAAAATGAATGAATGAATGAGGCCAAAAAGTGTGTTCCCTAATTATTGATGCAATGGCAATAAAGCAGCAGTTGCTATATGACAAGCGGTTGGACACATTTTTTGGCCATGTGGATACATCAACACATGTCGAGGCTAGTCGAAAAGTATACATTTCTAGCGGTATGTCCATTTCAATCGAAAGCCAATAGTTTATTATGCTACCTTACATGTGGCATATCAACTTTTTTTTTGCTATTGGTTTTACATCGCACCGACAGAGATAGGTCTTATGGCGACTATCAACCTTTTAAAAACTTCCAGTTGCCTATTTCTTTTCGAAGAGGCTGTCTGGTGTTGAAGTGTACAATCTCACACTGTCAGTCAAACAGGTTGAAATTATTGGTTTCGTAAATTTTAAGATTGATTACAGACAACCACAAGACAAATGTGAATATGGTGAGACAACTATCCAAAGGAAAAGTATTGAAGCCTCAGATTCCTTGCCCTATCAATCAAGACCAATCCTTATTCCTAGCCTTTGACCAGTGTCACATTCCTAAACACGTCAGGACATCACTTTTAGTAAAGACCTTACACCATGGAGAAGAAGAAATTAGTACCTGCCAGCGCGCTGGCCAGCCGACCGACCGACATCCTAGCAGCGCTGAGATGCGAGTACTGGAGAAATTGTGCACTAATTCAATGTTCACGCTCTCAGCCGGAGTGGAAAGGCGTGTAGTGCGTATCAGAAGGCGATGTTAATACACACCTCTTCATATTCACTCAACACACCACCCACAGATACACGCTACAGTGAATACGTTCCTTCACATACGGTTGGCGGCAGGAAGGGAATCCGTAAAATTGGGTCCACATAAAGTGTCGACCCCCCAAATTAGGAAAATGGCTTATTATTATTATTATTATTATTATTATTATTATTATTATTATTATTATTATTATTATTATTAGCCAACAATAGATAAAAACAGCTCACTCCATTGGTAAACTCCATGAAATTGCAATCAACATCGAACTTTATATATATAAAATAAGAGTTTTGTCTGTACATTGCTCAGAATTTGAAAATATTGGTATTTCTGTGTCAGTCATGTCCACAGTAACAAGGAAATGCATTTTTTTACTTTTCCGTAATTTCTGTCTGTCTGTCTGTCTGTCTGTATGTATGTATGTACACGCATCACGAGAAAACGGCAAAAGAGAACTTAATGAAAATCGGTATGTAAAGTCGGGGGATGAGCCACTACAATCTAGGCTATAAATTATTTTATTCACGCTGAGTGAAATGGTAGTTTAGGGGAAGGCCTAAAATTCAATTCTCAAATATTTATATTATTAGTGGTCCTATCAATAAATACTACATAACTTAAGTTACATAGAATTCAATTTCCGACCATTTATATCGTATACACTTTTACCGTACCGGTTACGATAACCGAGATATTCATGAATTTCGATTTTTGTTGCCAAGTCCGCAGCAACGCGAGCCACGGGAAAATGGGTGAACAGAATTTAATGAAAATCGGTATATAGAGTTGAGAAAGAAGAAACTATAGCCTAAGCTATAAAAAAATTTACTGACCCTGGATTAAATTGTAGTTTAGGGGCAGCAACTAAAATTTAATCTTTTAATACCCTACCTCTGTTATTGGTCCTATAGAAAAGTACTACATAACAAAAGTTATAGAGAATACAATTTCCGATCATTAAGGTTTTATTCAGTTTTACTGTACCGACTATGATAAGAGTAGTATATCAGAGTCGGAAGAAAACTAAATGTGAAGGCCTACAATATCGAAAGCGCATAACATTGATCAACAATAACATTACCTTGACCATTGTTTGTTGTGATGTTCTTTGTTTGTTATGCTGCCACTCAACTCCAATAGATGGGATTACTGTTGCGTACCGAGTATAACAGCCTGATTGAACATAGGCGGGAAATAGCTGGGTGGTTAGGAAACTTTTTTCTTCAGCATGACATTCCTCTGCATCACACACTGTCTGATACTGCCGGTACGTAATACACTGGTTCATCATAGTATTCCAGCTATTCGATCCCTACTCGGACGCGGTGTTTTGAATGAACAGCGTGCACATTTGGCAGAGGTTCACTTAGTAATAGTAGTATGACCTGGTCTAGAATTACAATTTAGGCCTATTCCAAATTATAGCACTACAATTCACTGAATAATTCAATATTCAACCCTGAAAAGAGCCGCTTCTTAAGAAAAGCGACTTCCTCTTCACTTTTATTAAATTCTGCATTCATTTTATTCCAAACTAGCAAGATACCCGTGCTTCGCTACGGTATTATACTGAAATTTATAATTGAATGCTTATTGTTTTAGATATATAATCCGCCGAAATTCGCGATCTGACTCGTTTTCTATTATTTTACAGCACGTTTCCTCCCATTTTTCAATATTCCTTTCCAGCAATCGATTTCGTACTTCCCGGGCTAGGCTCAGGTATTCCTCCTGGTCAGTTGGGTCCGTAAATCTTTGCCATCTTTTCCTTTAATCATTTTTAATATGGATAAAATCCTTCAGGAGATCCGGAGTGGTGTCATATTGGGGGCCTTGGCGGCACTGAACCCGCGGCCGGACTGCATTCTTGGTCATTACCCGTCCAGGAGCCGTTACCAGCGCGGTCCGCACATTTGACGACGGTCCGGAACATTATTATTATTATTATTATTATTATTATTATTATTATTATTATTACTCTTATGTGTTGCTCGTATGACTGATGACAGGGAAAACCGGAGTATCCGGAGAAAACCTGTCCCGCCTCCGTTTTGTCCAGCACGAATGTCACATTGAGTGACCGGGATTTGAACCACGGAACCCAGCTAAGAGAGGCCGGCACGGTGCCGCCTGAGCAACGGAGGATCCTTATAAGAACATTAATAAGAGTAAAATCAATTGATCTCACCTCCTTCTACACCCCACCGCCGTTAAGTTTATTTACCGCCACCCCCTCCCAAAAAAAATTAAAAGAAGGCTTGTTTCTTTATGTTTAAGGGGGATTCCAAACACCAATGTTCACGTCTATTACCTTCAGTTTTGAGATATAAGTATCCCCATAAAAGTAATTTACTTTTTTCACTTCATTTCACACTACTCCCCCCCCTCCCCCTAAGTGAACTTTCCCGCAAAAAATACTTGTTTCTTTAATAGTAAAGGATCTTCTAAATACCCATTATCATGACTCTAACTTCTTCAGTTTTTGATTTATGTGTCCTCATGAAAGGAATTCAACTCATTTACACTCCCGCCCTCCAAGATGGTTTCCCGCCCAAAACACGTTTTTCTTTGTTTTTAAAGGAGATCCAAATACGAATTTTCAGTTCTGTAATATCTTTCGTTTCTGACATATATGTATCCTCATTAAAGGCATTCAACCCATTTTTTTACCCTTTTACACCCCTCCTATTGGGATTTACAGGAAACAAAAAATTCGTGTTCCTTTAGTTTTTATTAGATGTATGTATTCTCATACAATTAAGCCAATTAATGTTTCAATTCTTTCACCCCTTCCCCCCGCGCTTCATTGGATTTTAAGAGAATACGTGTTTCTTTACTTTTAAAGCAGATTGAAAATATCAAATTTCACGTCTGTAACATCTTCATTTTTGATATATCAGTAGCCGAATTAAAAGAATTCAACACCATTTTCAGTCACTTTTACCCCCCCTCCTCCCAAGTGATATTTCCGAAAACTAAAAATACACGTTTCTTTATGTTTATTAGAGATAAAAAAATACCATTTTTCACTTCTGTAACATGTTAAGTTTTCTTAGATATACTATAAAAATTCTCATTTTTAAATTTCACCCCCTTTGAGTTCCCCTTAAGTGGAGTTTCCAAAAACAAATCACCTATGTTTCTTTACATTTACAGGAGATTCCAAACACCCACTTTTTATGTCTGTAACATTTTACGTTTCCAAGATATTCTGTAGATATAGTCTTTCAAAAAATTCACCCCAATTTGTCACTCCTGTTTAACCGCCATTAATTGGATTTTCCAAAAACTAAAAAATACGTGTTTCTTTATTTTTGAAGGAGATCCCATATACAAATTTTCAGTTCTGTAATATGTTTCGTTTCTGACATATATGTATCCTCATTAAAGGCATTCAACCCATTTTTCACCCTTTTACACCCCTCCTATTGGGATTTACAGGAAACAAAAAAAATACGTGTTCCTTTATTTTTAGAGGAGATTCTAACTACCAGTTTTTACATCTGTAAATTTTAAAGTGTTAAGATGTAGACACACTCATTTTAAAAAAATCCCCCCCCCCCTTTTCACCCCCCCAATATTTGGATTTTCCAAAAACGAAAAATACGTGTTTCTTTTCTTTTAAAGTAGATCCCAAATACCAATTTTCAGGTCTGTAATATCTTCAGGTTCTGAAATACAAGTAGACTCATGAAAGGCATTCGACCCCTTCTTCAACCTTTTCCACCCTTCCTATTAGGATTTTCCGAAAACAAAATATGCGTGTTTCTTTATTTTTAAAGGAAATTCTAAATACCAATTTTCACATCTATAACCTTTAAAAGTTTTGAGATATAGATACACTCATTTTAAAATATTACCCCCTTTTCACCTCCTCCCTTAATTGGATTTTCCAGAAACAAAAAAATACGTGTTTCTTTCTTTTTAAAGGAGATCTCAAACACCGATTTTCAGGTCTGTAATATCTTCAGTTTCTGATATATAAGTAGCCTCATTAAAGGCATTCAACCCTTTTTCCACCCCTTTTCACTCCTCCTATTGCGATTTTCCGAAAACAAAAAAACACGCGTTTCTTTATTTTTAATGAAGATTCTAAATACCAGTTTTTACATCTGCAAACTTTAAATGTTTGGAGATATAGATTCACTCATTTTAAAAATTCACCCCCTTTTCACCCTCCCATTAATTGGATTTTCCAAGAACAAAAAAATACGTGTTTCTTTATTTTTGAAAGAGATTAAAAGTACCAATTTTGAGGTCTGTAATATCTTCAGTTTCTGAGATATAAGTACCGGTATCCTGATTAAAGGCATTCAACCCCTTTTTCACCCTTTTTCACCCCTCCTATTGGGATTTTCTGAAAACAAAAAAATACGTGTTTCCTTATTTTTAAGGAAGATTCTAAATACCAATTTTCACATCTGTAAACTTTTAAAGTTTTGAGATATAGACACACTAATTTTAAAATTTCACCCCCCCTTTTCACCCCCTTAGCGACGGAATATCCAAAAATCCTCTCTTAGCGAGCACCTACATCTTAATATGAATATATCCCCAAAATTTCATTTCTTTATTTCCAGTAGTTATGGCTCGGCGATGATGAATCAGTCAGTCAGTCAGTCAGTCAGTCAGGACAAGCTACTTTATATATATAGATTAGCAGCGAACAGGGGCTTTCTCTTCTGGCTTGGAGGAAAAATTTGCCTCCAAGTCAGATCTTTCCACCGCCAGTGTAGTGAAATGAGATTTTTCCGACTCATCTGGTACTCCTAGGAAACAGATTAGTGAAAGGACATAGATTTGCACTGAGACTCTCCACTATTCGACCCCCAACCCCCCGCCGAGAAAAGGCGAAGAGTTTTCACGGATCACGGGTATCTGCGGCTTGGTCTTTCCAGCTCTGGAACTTTGGACTGGTAGATCGGCAGCGTACTACTGTTCGATAAAAGTGAGAAAATGCGTTGTTTTTCATTTGATCGAGTATTTCATATTGCTTTAAATCGCACCATTTCTACCGACGTCTTTGTAATGACCTATGTTCATTTCACTTACGAAAACCACTATGACAGTCTTTCTGAGGATGTAAAAAAAAGGTGGAGAGTGAGTGTCTGCCATTATAATGATAACTTCCCAACCTGATTGTGACTGATGGTAGGCAAGCGGGTCTACCATTACAATGTAAATTCCCTAATCCTATCTTCAAATGAGAAAAGACGTTTGGTGACTTCCCGTCGCGTTTCTAGGATAACGTTAAGAACTATACAATATAATACAATCTTGCTCACAACGTGTACACTACCTAACCTAGAATTCTGTATACAATGTAGAATTCCGTAGCGAAGCACGGGTACATCAGCTAGTATCTCATATGAAAAGCTTCAGTACATGGAAAGATCCTCTTGGTACCTAATGTAGATGAACAGACTATGGCAACTCAATTCGGCAGTATTTCTCAAATACTAAATTACCTAGGAGAATCATTCAACCTCCAGAATTAAATCGTGAAGTAGATACAGAAACAATCTCTAATATTACAGAAAGCCTATAGAAACACCTGGAACAGACATAACAAAAAAGACAACATTTAGGAAAGCAATACTATAAAACGGCAATCAAACCTGAATCATTATACACACCGGAAACCTTGATTATTGGATGCAGATCACTAATTGAAGGCATAGAGAATCAAGAAAGAAGTGTCCTGATGAAAATTTTCGGGCAAGTCTACATAGAGAGAATCTGACTGAAAAGAAAATCTCGTGAGCTATATTGGCATTCTGAAAAATATCTCAGACACTTACAACAAAAAGACCATTGAAATTCTATGATCACTTTCTTAGAATTAACAACGAGAGACTGGCCAAAATAATTCTCTAGCCTCTATTCTCACTGAATGAAACTTCCAGGAGTTCGGCATCACAGGCGAAGTTCTGCAGGAGAGATCTACATTCGGAATACTAGCCGACAAACAACAGTTTAAAGACTGCCTCAAAATGAGTACCAAAAAGCCTTGATAGAAGAACGCAAGTAAACTTTCAAGGAGATGGAGAGATTTTGAAAAAAAGAAAGGAAAAGCACATCAGTTAAATAAATTCACATGATCCTGAGTTGGGCGTAACAACGTAAAAAGTTCCACTATCTTCACGATTTTCGAAGAATAATTTTTCCCCGCAGAAGTTAGTTTAAATGTTGGTAAATCTACCGACACGAGGGCGACGTATTTGAGCAAAACCGAACAGTCTTATCCAATCAGATAAAACCAGATACTATCTGGTTTTAACACTGGGAGAGAGATAATTATTTTACCCTCACTGTAACAATTTTTATTATCAAGACTTTATAATTTTCGGTACAGGGTGCTAAAAATGTACCAGGAACGGGAAACGGCCGGGTTGGAGGGGTTAAGGGCAATGAGTCCCTTTTGTAAAGCTAGGCTTGTTTCCTTTTTCTCTATGATCCACTAGCATAATTTTACAGCTGAACTTTCTATATCTTCGACTGTCAGACAATTTGCTAAAATTCCTTGCTGAGAAAGTTACATAAGAAGCTAAAGTGCTTTTCGTCACTACTTTCTGGTAAATATATCAGAAATATATCTATTTCATTTCATTGTTTCTATGAATGTTTAGCCAACATAAAGTTTATTTCCACTTCTGCTGATCATAGGGATAATTCAAAGCGCTTGAAAAAACAAATCATTCAGCTGAATTGAACGTACAGCAGCTATCGGAATAGGGACGTCCGGAAACCGTCGCAAAACGCAGTTTTTAAAAGGAAATGAGTTGTCTGGCCAAGCGAGCTTAACGTTATTTAAAAAAATACCAGGAACGGGAAACGGCCAGGGTGGAGGGGTTGTGGGCAATGAGCCCCTTTTGTAAAGTTAAGCTTGTCTTTAATCCTTTGTCTGTTTATTTTCTATGATCCAGTAGTATAATTTTCAATCAACGCACAACAAAAATTTAATTTGAAGTTTGTATATGAATTATATAAATTTAGTGTAGCACTTTAATACGGATTAGAATATCGTACCTTGCCAATGTAAAATGTCCTTCAACTTTCATAACCTCTACAGCTAGAACTTTGAAATTTGAGACCTGCTTTTGTCATCTGTTTACATTTAGTTAGCTAAAATTATTATGCCACATTTATGATTTAAGTGAAATTAGAGTTTGTTTTCTTACTACAAACAATGTTTAAGAGGAAAAAATCCAAACTGTATGTAAAAATGAAATGACATCTGTCTACATTTCAAAATGACAATCCGTCTAAACCGCTGCAGGGATTTTTATAAAACTTTACCCACACATTCTTAGAAGAAACTAACAAATGAATAATTACGATTTGTTTCAAAATGCTAATCTCAAAATGTATTACTTGCGAAATTATTAGCAAAAATGCCCCTAAGAGGAATTTACCAATGGAAGTTAAAAGCCGCGACCCAGTCGCGAATCGAATCCGTGACCGCCTGGGCCAAAGGCCATTATGCTAACCATTTAGCCATGGAGCCGGACGAACTCGCGTCCACATTCCGAGGTGGTGCAGCTCTTTTCAGGCACACCTCCAAGGGAGGTAAACTGCATGTACCATTTCATCTACATACCAGTCCTCCTGACATTCTTAAATCTCTGGCAGTATCGGGAGTCGAACCCGGGGCCTGCCAGGACGGCAAGTAATAGCACTAATCGTGACGCTACGGAGGTGGACGTTTTGTTTGGTTATATCTCAGGTATCCATTTCATACAGAAGACTATTCTGGATGTGCAGTAGGCCCTGTTAACTTTTTCACTATGACGGCCATTAATATGTAGATATTTACTAAAATTGTGCGTAGTGTATTCACTAAATACCAATGTAATGGAGAAATGGTTAGTCCTATCGCAAAATTAAGTCCAGCTTTATGACTTGAAAATCAGTTTTCTACCAAAACATTTTCTTTGTAACTGTAATGGTTCTCCAAGAAATTATACGTTCACACGTTAGCACGCGTTCCAGAGTATCCGCCTGCCGAGCGTTGTTCGAGCGGTTGTTTGGCCAGGTCTTGGTAGGTCCTGGTACTTCACAGACTGGACATCAGAGTGTGCAGAGGTTGCTGTAGATTAAAACAAATGATTTAGCATTTTTTTTAACTAGTGGCTTTACGTCCCACCGTCACAGTTAAGCCTTATGGCGACGATGGGATAGGAAAGGCCTAGGAGTTGGAAGGAAGCGGCCGTGGCCTTAATTAAGGTACAGCCCCAGCATTTTTGGTGTGAAAATGGGAAACCACGGAAAACCATCTTCAAGGCTGCCGACAGTGGGATTCGAACCCACTATCTTCCGGATGCAAGCTCACAGCCGCGCGCTCCTAACCGCACGGCCAACTCGCCCGGTTCCAATGATTTAGTAGTCAGGGGCGCAGACAGCTGGCGTTAATGGGGGGTAATCCCCATGGAATTTTTACAAATGAAAATATAAACAGATTCTGACAACAAACAAGTGAAAGTCGACTTAAAGGGTTGGCTTTTTTGAATATTCACAGAGAAAAAAATGTAAACACAATGGGTCTCTTAAATCTATTTTCTAAGAAGCCTCGAAAATTGGATTTTAGATTGTAATCTGAACATATCATTCGCCATAAAACTATTCACTTTGATCACATTGTTCTTATTCTGTATTTTAATGTAAGATTATGTTATATCGTCATTTTGTAGCTATAATCCCCACCAACACCACCACTCCCATCGGTCGATCCTGGCTACGCTACTGTTGAGTATCTAGATCAGTGGCGAGGGTACAAACAGAAGTCGGTGACGTCGCCAACCCAACGACTGGTAGGCTACGTTCTGCTAGTATTACATAAGTTCGTCTAATTGAAAGACTAATACTACTAAATGTGTTCATTCCTCCCCTGAGGGGGATGGGGGCCTATCAGAAGGTGACGCCGTCTCTCAGGCCAGGAGATTTGTATCGGAGAATGAGATGTGGGGTGAAGATGAGAGGGTTTGTGGCCGTGGCCTACACTAGGAATTGTTCCGGCATTCGCCTTAGTGCAGGAGAATGGAAAACCACGCAAAACCACTCTCAGGACAGCCGACGGCAGGGGACCATTACCTCTCCGTCTCCTGAATAGAGAGGCGAAGAGCCACGGTGGAGCCATGGCCGTCCCCTCCCCTGCTCGGTTGGCCGGTCGGAGTGCAGAGCTGTCGGACCACAGACGAGGCATGGTCACTTATGGGCTGAGACCCACTCTGCATCCACCGACGTCAAAGAGTTGGTGCTTTACACCTACTGTATAACTTTTGTTCTATACCTTTTCTTACCGGGCGAGTTGGCCGTGCGCGTAGAGGCGTGCGGCTGTGAACTTGCATCCGGGAGATAGTAGGTTCGAATCCCACTATTGTCGGCTGCCCTGAAGATGGTTTTCCGTGGTTTCCCATTTTCACACCAGGCAAATGCTGGGGCTGTACCTTAATTAAGGCCACGGCCGCTTCCTTCCAACTCCTAGGCCTTTCCTATCCCATCGTCGCCATAAGAGCTATCTGTGTCGGTGCGACGTAAAGCCCCTAGCAAAAAAAAAAAAAAAAAAAGCTTTTCTTTGCGCTATTGCATCTACCAAAAGATGAACATAATGTTTTGTTTACGAGCCAAAGAAACATATTGCATTGTCAATATTTAGATATTTCCTTTCACGATGCGTATTGACAGACATGATAATCTTTCGGGATTGTGCTGCGTCGTCGCTAGTTACTCGTAAGGCTCGTAAGGGTAGCGCGGGCCTCTGACCCCAACTTGGGAGGTTCGATTCTGGCTCAGTCCGGTGGTATTTGAAGGTGCTCAAATACGTCATTCTCGTGCCTGTAGATTTACCAGCACGTAAAAGAACTCCTGCGGGACTAAATTCGAGCTCCTCGGCGTCTCTGAAAACCGTAAAAGAGTAGTTAGTGGGATGTAAAGCCAATAACATTGATATTATTATTAAGTATAGCACACAGTGAGCCATCTAGTGACGATCGCGAGCAACACTTACAATGATCAACGGTGAAGCATTGTCAAGTTCCAACCGTCGTTGTGAGAGAAGTCTTTCAGACAGATGTGCTTTCTCTTCCGGAGACGCAGAGCAAAATCTCCGCGAAGCGTAAACAATTTCTCTTTGTAAATAATAATAATGTAAATAATAATTAATAAATAATGAATTCAATAATAAATATTAAATAATAATAATGTAAATAATTCTGTCGTGTAGTGGTTAGTGTGAATAACTGCCACTCCCGGAGGGCCGGGTTCGATTCCAGGCTCTCCTACGTAATTTAAAAAGTGTTATGAGGCCTGGAACGGGATCCATTCAGCCTCGGAAGGTCAGCTGAGTAGAGAGGGTGGGGGAGGTTCGATTCCCACCTCAGCCATCCTCGAAGTGGTTTTCCGTGTTTTCTCACCTCTCCTCCAGGCAAATACCCGAATGGTACCTAGCTTAGAGCCACGACCGCTTCCCTCCCTCTTCCTTGCTTATCTCTTCCATTCTTCCTGTCCCCCACAAGGTCCCTGTTCATCATAGCAGATGAGGCCGCCTGGACGAGGTACTGGCCCTGCTCCCAGCTGTATCGCCCCGACCCAAAGTCTCACGCTCCAGAATACTGCCCTTGAGGCGGTAGAGATGGAATCCCTCGCCGAGTCCGACGAATAATTTGTAAACGGATTAATAAGTAAGTAAGTAAATAAATAAATAAATAAATAAATAAATAAATAAATAAATAAATAAATAAATAAATAAATAAATAAATAAATAAATAAATAAATAAATAAATAAATAAATAAATAAATAAATAAATAAGACACATTTGTACTGGATTATAGAAATTGTTGTCGGATCACCAGTCTATAGATTGCTTAAGGGGAGTGTTCTGGAGCGTGAGACTTTGGGTTGGGATACAACTGGGAAGGAGGACCAGTGCCTCGCCCAGGCCGCCTCATCTGCTACACTGAACAGGTGCCTTGTGGGGGGATAGTAAGATCGGTAGGGATGGACAAGGAAGAGGGAAGGAAGCGGCCGTGGCCTTAAGTTAGGTATCATCCGGACATTTGCCTAGAGGAGAATTGGGAAACCATAGAAAACCACTTCGAGGCTGGATGAGATGGAAATCGAACCCTCCTCTATTTAGTTGACCTCCCGAGGCTGAGTGGACCTCGTTCCAGCCCTCAAAGCACTTTAATTTTGTGGCATAGTCGAGAATCGAACCCAGGCCTCCGGGGGTGGCAGCTAGTCACACTAACCACTACACCGCAGAGGAAGTTATTATTATTTTTCTTAATATTATTGTTATTATTATTAAAGCTCATTTTGTGGATCAGCGGTAGAATTTTTGCCTCCGGATCCCAAGATAGCGGGTTCAAACCCGGGAGAAGTGGTCGGATTTTTAAAGTTGTTTCGACACTCCATGCCGTACGATGTCGCCATTTAAAAGACCTCTTGCTACACATTTGGAGTTTACCCGACAAAATTCATTAAAATCTCCGCCCTAGGGTCCGAGACAGATTCGTTTTGCTCTGCCATCTAGTAGGCTTGAAGTAAAACGGAACTTAGGAATAGACGAGCAAGCACCCAGATGACGTCAAATTAAAATGCTTAACGGTCTTCACTATTAGCTACCATCCCCGGGGGTCTGAGTTTGATTCCCAGTACTGCCAGAAATCTAAGAATGGCAGGAGGGCTAGTATGTCGTTAAAATGGTCCATGTAGCTCACCTCCTTTGGGGAAGTGCCTGGAAAGAGTTGCACCTTCACAGGACGAAGACACGAGTTTTATTCTTCTTCTTCTTCTTTCTTTTTTTCTTTCTTTCTTTCTTTCTTTCTTTCTTTCTTTCTTTCTTTCTTTCTTCGTTATGCCCATTCGAAGAGCGCTTTTGAACTTGTTCGTTGACCTGATTGTTTTTGCCTTCTTATCACCCCAAATCTCTTTATAATAATAATTATTATTATTATTATTTCTCCGTTATTATTATTTCTCCGTTTCCCGGTCTTTTCTACGATACTGCAGACTAAATGTAGATCACAGTAGAAAATATACGTGAACGAAAGTGACTTCAGTTTATATCGCCTGATATTTTTACATTTGTTCATCATCACATCACACATAACGTTACTTTCATTGTTACTAGAATTGAAATGGTCACGTAGCCATTTACTTTGGAAACGTTTATACATTTAGAGTAGCTCTCTCTCTGTATATATATACATCAGTTCCCTTTTCACAACTTTTGGCATTGATAAGTAGTTTATAATGCGCTTTAGAATGGGGAGCGCGAACGAGAGAGGAAAAGAGAGAGAGGGGAACAGAAATGAGGGTGTGAGAGTGAGAGAGCTTATATGGTTCAGGCTTCAGCCAATCACGGGGCCGGAAATTGGCAACACTCTCCGTAGAATTGTCTGTCACACTCTACTGTCATATAACTGACAAAAGTTTATAGTAAAAAAAAAATTGAAGTACTCATTTTGAAAACTGTCAAAATATGTAATAAAACACACAGGCCTTTTTAGACTATCAATATTGTGAATATAATACCTTGTCTGTTTATGAATCTATCGTGCCATTTATGTCATTCGTGTAGCAAAAATCAACTAGACACACTTCGAAGAAAATAAAAATATGTGTACATATCTATCTATCTCGTTGCTTGATGTGTTTGAAATGCATTTCCATGACACTGACGTGCGGATATTGAAAATATGGCCATGTTAATTGTATTTTTTTACTTAGTAAGGGCGAAGTTATTTATATGTGTGATGTGCTCAATTTACCTTTTGGTGGAAATCGGGTTGCTATGGCTGCTACACGTACAGCATTTCATTTTCAGTATTCGAGACCTTTTATAAATGAAATGTGAGGGGAATTAACTGGGAGTTCATGTATGTGATACAAAGGCATTATTGATAAGAGGATTTTCTACTCGAACGTAAAGTACGGGTACCGTCGATTTGAATATTTTGGTGAGTGATCTTCTAGTGTCTGTGATAATTCAGTGACATATCAACAAGGTTTTACTTGTAGCCATCTCGTGGGCACGAACTTCATCGACCCCTAAGTAGCAATATCTCTTATCTCACAATGCTCTTTCTGTTCATTATTTTCCTTAAGACTGGTCCCACCAAGCTTGATAGCTGCAGTCGCTTAAGTGCGGCCAGTATCCAGTATTCGGGAGATAGTAGGTTCGAACCCCACTGTCGGCAGCCCTGAAAATGGTTTTCCGTGGTTTCCCATTTTCACACCAGGCAAATGCTGGGGCTGTACCTTAATTAAGGCCACGGCCGCTTCCTTTCCACTCCTAGCCCTTTCCTGTCCCATCGTCGCCATAAGACCTATCTGTGTCGGTGCGACGTAAAGCAACTAGCAAAATAAGACTGGTTCCACCTCCCAGCCCCGTATGGATATACAGTCCATCAGAACAATTTCCGTTCATTTTGGTATGCCTGTGCACAAAGAAAAATGAACCTTATATACAGTATATTGTAGGAGTGAGTAAATACGTCATACAAACATACATCGGTCTGTACCTTACTTAAGGCCACGGCCGCTTCCTTCCCATTCCTAGGCCTTTTCTATCCCATCGTCGCCATAAGACCTATCTGTGTCGATGAGATGTAAAGCCAATTCTAAAAACAAAACCATAAGCATATATCCCTACAGTTCGGTACGGTAAGGTTCATTTTCCTTTGCACGTGAGCATAGGAAAATGAATACAAGGAAAATTGTTCTGATGGACTGTTTAAACTTATCCACATGTGGCTGGGAGGCGTGACCTGTCTTAAGGAACATAATGGATAGGAAGAGCATTGGCAGATACGAGGTATTGCTTCTTTGGCAACGATGCAAGGTCCTTTATATGTTTTTTATTCACTATGCACTTTGGCACTTCCGTTTAAGATTGCATGTCAAATAATGATTCCACATTTCTCTGTAGTGGTTATATGTCCTTTGCAGAAATATATATGTAAATTTCTCCGCTACTCGGCAAAACATAGAATCACGCATATCGTCGGTGAAGAACCAAACGTCGTATTTCACAATGTTCTTCTTCCATTGTTTTCCTTAAGACTGATCCCGTCATCAGCCGCGTATGGATATCCAGTACATCAGTACAATGTTCGTCACGTTAATTTTGCTATGCGAGCGTGTAAAGGAAAATGAACCTTAAATACAGTACACTGTTGGAGTAAGTTAATTCGTCGTGCAAACATAGATTCCCACAGTACGGTAAAGTAAAGCATAGGCAAATGAACACAACGAAAATAGTTCTGATGGACTGCATAACGATATGTGGCTGGGAGGTGTGACCAATATTAAGGAAAATAATGAATGGGAAGAGCATTGTGGGATACGAGGTTTTGGTTTCTTCAACAACGATATGTTTCTGGGCTTAGAAGACGAGAGAGTTAGTAAAGATTCTTTGATTGTTCCCCTCTTAGTAGCCTTTTACCACAAACAGTGGGTAAGAATAATGCAATCTTTCACGCCACTCACAGGGAAGGTATAGACTTCCCATACATCCAAATATATATATGTAGCATCATGATATTTGTTCAACAATATGGGAGCTGATCGAGCACGCAACATTCCACGTCACGTCACAAGATAGCTCCACCTATCAAGAGCTATACACAACAAAATAATAACTGACTTAACACACAATTTTATGGCCATAAATATTCGGAAGAATCAATCAATCACTACTGATCTGCATTTAGCGCAGTCTCCCGGGTGGCCTTTTCTTAAATGATGGCAAAGAAATTGGAAACTTATTGAGCATATCCCTTAGTAAATTATTCCAATCCCTAACTCCCCTTCCTATAACGGAATATTTGCCCCAGTATGCCCTCTTAATTCCAAATTTATATTCATATTGTAATCTTCCCTACTTTTAAAAACACCACTCAAACTTATTCGTCTACTAATATTATTCCACGCCATCTCTCCACTGACAACTCGGAACATATCACGTAGTCGAAAGCTCGTCTCCTTTCTCTACTGACAGCTCGCAACATACCACTTAGTCGAATAGCTCGTCTCCTTTCTCCCAAGTCTGTACCTTTGCAACATTTTCGTAACGCTACTCTTTCGTCGGATATCACCCAGTACAAATCGAGTTGCTTTTCTTTGGATTTTTCCAGTTCTTGAATCAAGTAATCCTGGTGAGTGTACCATACACTTTACCAATATTCTACTTGGGCTGTTACGCATTATGAAAAAAATTCTGCTGCCTTCGGTGACGTTACCGCGGAAATGGGTTCCGCCATGACCCAGGCAAAACAGTCAAAGAAAGGGGAAACTCGTTTAAAACAAAAACAAAAAGTTCCTTTGAAAAAAGTAATGTTCATGAATATTCTTTCAATTATTGGAACTCAAAAGCTCAAATGTTGATAACGATAGCTGCAGCATCTTTGGCGACCAAGACGTACGATAACGACTAATCTGACGTTATTAGCGATAAATGCTTTCTATTTCAACACACTCTATTTACACAAATCCACAGCTGCAGCATCTTTAGTGATCAAGGCACTATCTTCGTAATGTTCAGGCCGTACTGTAGCTCTGATGACGTCACACTTTGGGTGGGACTTGGAGATTATAAGCATTCGTTCCGCTTCAATAACATACAGTGGAACTTCGATATCTCGAATCACCTCGGGAGCTAAATTTTATGTCGAGTTATCGAAATTTCGAGATATAGAGAATACCGTTTTTGAGCATATATAGCGCTTAATTGAATCATATGTATCTACGGGTTTATACTGAACTAGCATATGTACCCGTTCTTAATACGTGAATTGGCAATCGATTTCATGACACCTTAATGATTTTATGCGAAGTTTTATGCCTGTATTCAAACATTTAACACGACATGTTAAACTGATATTCTTATACCTGGCAGTAACGTGAAGTACGATAAAGCTGAACAGAGTGGTGACGGAATGGAGTAGGTCACAGAGTTTATTGAACGATATAGTCCGATATGGTCCGAAGTTGTGCGTAATTCTCCCTATTTCTCGATTACACATTGTTGTTCATCTGAAACCAGGAGTGACGCTGTGTCTGAAGACTCAAGAAACCAATCGTTGACGATCACCTCTTGTATAGTCCGGCTCCATGGCTAAATGGTTAGGGTGCTGGCCTTTGGTCATAGGGGTCCCGGGTTCGATTCCCGACAGGGTCGGGAATTTTAACCATCATTGGTTGATTTCCTTTGCACAGGGGCTGGGTGTATGTGTTGTCTTCATCATAATTTTATCCTCATCACGAGCCGCAGGTCGCCTACGGGAGTCTAATCGAAAGACCTGCACCTGGCGAGCTTAACCCGTCCTGGTATCTCCCGGCACTAAAAGCCATACGCCATTTCATTTACCTCTCTTATGATCTCTTCTATCGAAAAGAATAAAACGGCTCATTAGTTAGACCATTTAAAGCAACTACAAATAACATGACAGCCTGTAAAAGAGTCCGATAAAGATACTTCCCTTGTTATCCTCCTATCTAAAAGGTGCACATGAGAAAAACATTTTTAGAAATTGATTCGATTAAGGCTAGTAGTTTTACGTTGATGTTGGTCATGTATATTTTGAGGGAGGGTAAAAAATCACTGTTTCGACTTCCTATAAAATCCCAAACAAGTCAGGGCTTTAGAAATAATATTGACTCTAATACCTACTGAAGGTGAGATATAAAGTTTGATACAAATATATAGAGTAGTTTCCCAGTTATAAGAACTCAATAAATCGACGAACAGACAAATCGACCAAAAAGCTTTAAAAAAGTCCGCTCGAACTTAGAATGAGAAACGATCCGTTAATCATATATCCCTTATTAATCCTCATATCGAAATGATGCATATGGGAAAAATATAAATTGATTTTCATTAACCGTTGGTTGAATTCCATTAAGTTTGGTCGTATATATTTCGTAGGAGTGCCAAATCACGGTTTCGGTTTCGTATAAACCCCAGAAAATTCAGTGATTTAGAAACAATATTTGCCCTAAAACCTACCCAAGGAAGGTGGATTTTAAATATGAAGTTTGGTAGAAATATATTGTGACGTTTCACAGTTCTTTATGCGAGCAAGTGGGAACAAATATGGAGTCCCAGAGATTAAGATGTTAATGTGAATGCATTTAACGTCAATACGGACGGAAATGTAGTTATTTTCATCGGTTGGTTACGGAAAGAACCATGTCTAGAAGGCGCAGGAAAAGAATGACAAATGGACATTATTTAAACCTATTATTATAAAAAAAAAATTCTCATCATTCATTACGCAATCAGACCTTGAAGCAGCAAGAAGCCATCGAACTAGATTGAAAGAATCTACTTATCTGAAGCAAACAGCGTAATTTAGAAGAAACTATAATTCGCGGCTACACGCATAACATCTATTATCAAGATCTAATCGCTGCGCGAAATTTAAAATACAATAAAAAGGAGATTACCCAGATTATAATAGAGATACGTCACGAATTGACGCAGAGCATATATAAATTTATCGGATACCGCTCAATAGTAAAAAGAATACGTACTGATCAGCTGCCGAGTGCACTTGCACTAACAAAAACATACAGGAGCGAAATTCATTTTCCAAACAGAATAAACACTTAGCAATTATCCTAGCCGATTTGAAGCTGTCATATTGAACTAAACTGTACCATAACAGAACCTACACAATTTAAGCTTCCCAAGAGATATATTAACTGAAGAATGACTGCAATGAATCACATATTTTGTTGTTGCTCTGTTCCATACATACGAGACTCCACTATGAACCTGTAAAGAAGCAAGGCAACGCTACTTGGACCTTGATGAGGCGATACGATGTTGATCAGCCCAGATGACCAGTAATCAGCTGTGAGGAGCTACGATGAACCCGATCACTCGTGAAGGAACCAGATGATGAGATCCTGATCTCAGATGACCTGAGATGAGAAGATATCGAGACCACCTTAAGACAAGCTAAGTCCATTATCTGAGTCGTTTTCGTAAGTAAGAGAACATTACCTTTTTATAATTAAATGTCGATATGTGTACTTCCGTGCGAAGACAGTGCGTAGACAAACGTCTAGGTGAGGTTGTAGGAAGTAAGTACTCATCTATGCGTAACGTCAGATCCATTAGTAGGCGTGGTCACCAAGTGATATTTCGATCGTAATGTTTCCAATGATATGTGAGAGTAAATGATTAGTGTTATTATTATTATCAGTGAAGAGTAAAGTGTGAAGTTGGTATTAATACGAGTGTTTACTAATATAATTAAGGTCACATGGTACGAGATCGTATATAGGATCCTACAAACCAGCGCTCAAGCAGACAGGAGCATGATGGACTACACTGAACCCATAATTCTACGATGAAAAATAATTGCCGATATTTATTTCAGCTGCAAATAACATTTTTGAGAGTAGCCATGTTTTATTTCAAGAGTCTCGCTCTCCCGTGGGAACAGAACTCACCGTGAAAAGCGAGCCACCATCTCGTGAAATGCCGGGATACTTCGGTTCACATCGAGTACTGACTAATTTATCAATATCGGAAAATCCTTCATAACGAGAGATTTTGGCAACATGGTTAATCCAGGAATAAAGGATATAAATTATTAATAAACATTACGCGAAGATAGAATCTCCAGGGTGAATTTAAATGCAATTAAGCCTGGAGAAAAGTTGGCGTCCTACTCGTGGATTTGCGACACGTGTCGAGGTCATCTCTGAAGAAAGACCGCGAAATTGAATGCCAGAAATAAATTTATTACGCCCGTTGAAAGTATGGGAAAAATATAAAATTAACACCATAATGAATTATAATTCTGTCTGAATTTGTGGAATAAATTTCAAGAAAGTTGATCCAGTGGATGTTGATTTAGCAGATTGCACCACCAAGCTTCATGGTGGGAGTGGCGTACTCCCAGAGGGTATAAAAGAAATCCCCTCCACCTACATTTACACTTTCTATCTGAAGGTCTGGACGGTGGAACCCACGTCGCTCGTCTACAAGAAAGTGTAGGGTTTATTTCTTAAAATAACTTAAGTTACATATTCGTGTCAATGGTTCAAGTAGAGTATTAAATGGAAGGTGATATAAATTTTCCCGAGCTTCCGCCAACGAAAACTGTGAAGGCATAGTGATATCCGTCTAAAATACGTAGCTGATTTCCTCTCGTATTACATTGTGTGTGTGTGATATTGTAAAAGGGATTCTGGAGGCTAGTCAGAGAGCGGTCTGATTTTGTTATCTATTGCAACACCTGGCCGGTTATTAGGGTGGACTAAAGCAGAGTCCTGGGAAAACAGTCGCAGTCGCCAGTAGAGAGGCAAGTCCGTCGCATGTTAAAAAACGCGAAGGAAGTGCGTCATTTGCGGTGTTAATCAATAGCGAGTGTAAAATCTGTGTATTTTTAAGTTATATATATAAGATGATGTATCCTGTAGCCATGAGCGGCTAAATACGAGGTCAGCTGGCTAAATGTGGCCGGAATCTGCAAGATGACTGCTGTTACAGGTCTGTGTTTATATTTGTATTAATGTTGTAGATTTTAATTTGTTTACCTCAATAAAATTTTCAGTGCATGTGTCGAATTAATATTTAATAATGATCAGGCGAATGTGTTACATTTCTGGTCATCGTGTGAAACTCTTCAGGGCAATAAAATTCACGTCGAGAAACTGTAAAATGCGAAGCTTGAATAATGTGTTAACATTCTTTGAGATATTGTTCAAACTGAGTAAAGTTAGGAAGGTGTTAACGATAATGTAGTCCTGGTAAATGCAATAATTTCGAATATCGTATGAATTCAGAAAATTTTTACTCGAAATAATAATAATAATAATAATAATAATAATAATAATAATAATAATAATATTAATAATAATAACAACGGCCGGATAAAATTTTCGGTGTTAAATTTGTATTTAACAGTAATGTTGAGTGAGATTTGCGTTCGTCTCGAAATCCAGTGAAGTCTGATAAAGTTATATTTATTCGTGGGAAGTTAATTTTTGTGACATCGTGTATATCGGTGATGTAGGAAATCACGGTGTGTTATTGTGTTCTTGAGGTCCGAAAGTTGTAATAAAATGAATGAAAGAAAGAAGATCCTTATACAATTGTTAGTCACGGGAGTATTGAGGTATGAAAAGTTTTGAAACAGGAAGGAATGGATTGTGCCGGAATGGTATGTTGAGAGAATAGTTGTGTAGATGTTGAAGGTAAGGGCAGCCTGTATTTCATGAGTAATACCGCCGTGATAGGCAATGAATATGAATTTTTGTGACAGACTATATTTTTCAATTGCGAAGAATTTTTGAGACAGGCTGTATATTAAATGTGATGTTTCTGAGGCAGGCTGTATTGAGATTCCATTAGCAATCCGTAACAGCTGACCGGATGAAGGTTGGTTCGAAGAGAGTGCTTTGTGACGAACATTATGATTACAATTCAAAAACTCCCCGTGAAAAAAAAATTATGTAGAAGATTGTAGCTCTTGGTGGTTAAGTCCAAATGACGATTTATATAAAGTCAGCATAATGCATGTTATAGTACGCGATCTCAAGGATAGAAGGGCATTCTGAATACACGGTTGGTGTTATTTAACTGTTGTAACATATTTCTATTCAGTAAATTTCATATATTACGAGACGATAAATTATCATTAAATCGGAAACATTGTGGGAGGAGATATTGGGCGTTATTAAAGTGATAGTTTGGTTGTGTAGATTCAAGGAATTTCGCTTCACTGGATAGCTTATGGATATGAATGTTTGGAATAGTGAGATGGTAGGCGATTTTTGGGCCTCGCCCTAGAATTACGGTGTGGATTTTTGTGATGGTGGTTTATTCTTTTGGCGATATTCACGTAAAGTTAGACGTGTGCTGAAATTCATTATTATTTTTCCAAACTTCATTGTGAGTTACGTAATATAAATGTAAATGTAATAATGATAAAATTAGTATATAGAAGTGTAAGATATTTAGTATATGTAAATTTATATGAAGGAACTAGGCAAATTTAATGTTCGCCTGTTTATCAAAAACATGTCCCAAACAATCCCTCAAGACCAGTGTGGATTTTATGTGTTTATTTCAGATCCAGTGGAATATTTATGATTTGTTTATTGTTGCTGTTTGTTGTGTCTCAATGTTCGTGTTTGTCATTTTATTTTAAATTGCTAAGGTAAAAGCTCGTATGCATTTTAGTGGTTGTGAGGTTCTATCTTCATCTTTGATTATGATATCGGGCTCATATTAGCTTCAATGTCTTTTGGGGATATCAGAAAGTCCTAAACTAAGCATTCTTGTGGATTATGTGTCCCAAATTAATTTGGAATAATTTTAATCTTAGTTTTCTTTTATATGCGAAGATTTCTGTTGCTGATATCATGTACCAGGACGATTAAGTACGACGCAGATAGGCGAGTCCGTTCAAACTATGAATATCACACTACAAAATTAAACTACAAAATTAAAACAGTGAAGAGCGAGTTTCTAAACCTCTAAGCTCTCCTGAATGCACGCTCACACAAAAGTGTTCTTCCATATTTAAGCACTTTACACTCTAAAATGCTATTGATGGCGACTCAGTCTCTTATATTTTTGAGTAAATGTGCGACCAACGTTGAAATTTCAACAGGGCAGCGAAAATTTCACAACCAACTCAACCAACCCACGTACCATGTTTCCACCCTAAATATCAGCTGATTGCTTTCGCGCGCTCGCTAGAGTAAGGCCTGGACATCAGTGACTAAGGCCTACGGTAATGACTCGAGGCCGACGAGAAATACAGGCCATTGCCCGTTAAAGTCATGTGACAAGACCATTCCCAGCTATGGTAGAGTGAAGCCGGTTATTACATGTGTTCTTGCGGTGTTATTGCTAGTTTATTGTGGATTATGGCAGGAAATAACGGAGATTTTGTGTTTATGTGAATATGTTGTTGTTGTGCAACAGTTCCTTACATTCATAGTGTTGTGTGCGGAAGTGTAAGTATTCATTTACAAAATTGTGTATATAACCCCAACGTTGTTCACATCATTCAGCAATGTTGGGCTGCAGTACACGAGTTGGATAAATTACAACACCAGTGCTGAGGATTTCGAGGCAATAATTTAATATCCTATTTAATTACAGATATGTGAAAATGAAAATTTAAGTATCAGATATGATGCTGAAGCCAGGTATGGAGGTATGGAGGCCTACCTTTCACTCTGGATTCAATGAGATATTCCTTACATGAATGTTATTGTAAATATAGGCTTAATTGTGCATTAGCCAGTTGCATTAGCAACATTACATTTATCTGAGTGTGCATATCTTTACTGCAGTATGATTTTCAGTTTTGTCATCCAAGGCTAGTAAGATACACTCTATTTCATTTAATTTCGAACTGAATAAGGTGGTTCCAAGATAACTTTCAGGAAGGGAGCATAATTTAAGTATTAAATATGATGCTGAAACCAGATTGTAAATAGCTTTCAATAGGCCTAACTTTGATCCTGGATTCAATAAGATATTCCTTACGTGAATGTTACTGTAAATATAGGCTTAATTGTTCATTAACCACTTTCATTAGCAACATTTTACTTACCTGAGTGTGCATGTCTTTACTGCAATAAGATTTTTAGATTTTGTCAACCAAGGCTAGAATTTCTAATTGAATAGGGTGGTTCCAAGACAACTTCCAGGAAGGTAGCAAAATTTAAGTATTAGATAAGATGCTGAAGCCAGGTATGGAGTGGAACAAATTCAAGACCTGCAAATAGCTTACAATAGGCCTAGATAACTTCCAGGAAGGTAGCAAAATTTAAGTATTAGAAATGATGCTGAAGCCAGGTATGGAGTGGAACTGATATAAGATTTGTAAATAGCTTACAATAGTTCTACCTTTCACCCTTGATTCAAAGACATTCCTTACATGAATGTTATTGTAAATATAGGCTTAATTGTACATTAACCAGTTTCATTAGCAACATTTGACTTATCTGAGTGTGTATCTCTTTACTGTAGAATTTTTTTTAGATTTTGTCAACCAAGGCTAGTAAGATACACTCTATTTCATTTAATTTCTAAATGAATAGGGTGGTTCGAAGACAACTTCCAGGAAGGTAACAAAATTTAAGTATTAGATATGATGCTGAAGCCAGGTATGGAGTGGAACAAATATAAGACTTGTAAATAGCTTACAATAGGCCTACATTTCACACTGGATTCAATAAGATATTTCTTACATAAATGTTATTGCGAATATAGGATTACTTGTACATTAACCATTAATATTATTGAGTGTGTATATCTTTACCTCAGTAAGATTTTTAGTGTTTGTTCAACCAAGGATAGTAAGAGAAACTATGTTTCATTTAATCTGTAGTTCAGGACTGTTATTTTAGTACGCTGAAATGTATTTTATTTACCACGCTACGATGGTCTCTCGCGTGAGCATGGGATGCATTCTCTACAGTAAGACCGGCCGAGTCACATGACATTCAGTGTATGACGTGCGCGCCGCGGCCTGTCCTTCCCGTCGGCCTCGGCAATGACTAATGTGACGTCACTTCAGTCACACATTTTGCCACATTACACAAATTTTCGGTTGACCCCCAGCCATGGGGCATATTCATGTAAACACGGCAGCATGTGTACCTACTGTAGGCTATATAGAAGGCAGAAGAGGCCCACTTCCCCCTTCAGGGGGAAGAATGAAAACAATTTAGTAGTAGTAGTAGTAGTAGTAGTACAGTTCTGGTACATGGTAATAACGTGAGGAAGAAGACGACGAAGACTTAGTATAGACAGACGACGAACACTGGTTGCCTATTTACCACGGTGTTGCTTTTCTGTCTACATAAAATTGTCTATGCTGAATTTATGGCCCTAATTCAAGATAGACCTCCAACCCGAAAACATAATATCCATGTTAAAATGCTTTAGCTCTTATATTAGAAATGTCCACACCAGTCATTAAATTGCCATTTTGTGTACTGCAATTAAATGGCGTTTGTTAAATAGAGTGTAACATAAAATGTCCAGAAAAATTAATTAAATTGACGTTAATAATTTATTAATCAAACGTAAGCTTAATTTTTCTATATTTTGCAACGTAAGTTGAATTTCATTTCGTAATTTTCTGCATATGATATGAAAATGTCCGCAGCTATAACTTCGCATTATTATTCTGTCCACCTGTGTAGCGTAACGGATTAAAAGCTGCAATCCGCGATGTCCTGAGTTCGATCCCCGGTACTACCAGAGATTAAAAAATAGCAGCAGGGCTGGTATATGGTCAAAATGGTACATGCAACTCACCTCCATTCGGGGTATACCTGAAAATAACTGTGCTACCTCAGGACGAGGAAACGAGTTTACTTGTCCGACTCCATGGCTAAATGGCTAGCGTTCAGGTCTTTGGTCCCAGGGGACCCGAGTTTGATTCATGCACGGGTCAGTGATTTTAACCTTCATAGCTTAATTCCGATGGTTCCGGGAATAGGTATATGTGTCATCATCAGTTATAGAATTAATCATAGGTAGGGCCCCATTCTCGCAGATCACCTGTGCACCTCCATATAACTAAGTAAAGATGTGTAAATATATTTCTTGTTGATACAGCATAAAATAGTACAGAATATATTACAAGGGAGTGAATGATGTTTAATAGTGCAGTATGTCTATAGTCACGATTTTTAGATCATGTTTTTTATGGATTGTTAGACTTTTGTCTATTACAATGTGCATTGTTTAATTACAATATGTTATATTATGTTCTATTTTAAACACAACACTCAAAATGATTCGTCTACTAACTACATTCCATGCCATCTCTCCGTTAACACCTCGCAACATACTACTTAGTAGAGCAGCTCGTTTCCATTCTTCTAAGTCTTTCCAACCCAGATTTTGCAACATTTTCTTAACGTTACTATTTTATCGGGAATCACCCAGAAGAAATCGAGCTGCCTTTCTTTAGATTTTTCCAGTTCTCCAATCAAGTTTTCCTGGTGAGGGTCCCATACACTGGAACCATACTCTAATTGGGGTCTTACCAGAAACGTGTATGACCTCTACATCCTTACTGCACACCTATTTTCCAATTTCTTTGCGATCATTTAAGAAACGGCTAGGAGAAACACAGATAGGGAATCTGCCACCTGGGCGACTGCCCTAAATGCAGATCAGTAGTGATTGATTGATCGATTGATATACGTCACCCTCGTGTCGGTAGATTTATTGCACGTTAAGGAACTCCTACGGGGGACAATCCTGACATATTGGTGCCTCCCAAAAGCCTAAAAGTAGTTACTGGGACTGAAGGCGCAGACTGAATTTGTGTCGTCGCAAGTATAGCATAAAAAAATAAGATTTTGTTACCTCGTTCAGGTTTCCTTCAGACGAGGAATTAAAACAAAAGTGGATTTGTCACTTTAAACGGGATAATTGGGGAACCTGGTAAGGATTCAGTCTTGTGCATAAGACATTCCACGGACTAAAGTTTTTCAACAGGGGATACAATTTGTGATAGTAAAGGCAACGTAACTGTGCTACCACCTGAACCTAATGAGCTTATTCCTGATGCATGTCCAATTAATTTTTTCCGAATTTGCCAAAATATTTTTCATGGAAAAGTGTTAAAAGAATAGATCCTGAGGACAGGAGACTTGAAATGATTAGTATTAAAAACAAGAAGATGGATGATTTGCCAAATGTAAGCCATTTACTCAAAATTCACCAAGTTATGAATGTCTCTGTTTGCGTTAATAGTTATCAGGTGTGGTAAAAGGAACGACACGTTTAGCTGATGATGAAATATCCAAGTGGTCTCAATTAAATGAATATTTATTAAATTATACCCGATCCACCGCTAGTAGTGTTAGTGTTGAATGTGTACAAATAAATGTATTAAAAATGCTCGACAAGCACATTAAGTTTCGTTAGGTAAGCAGTGAAAGCACAGACTATTTGTCCTACCTTATATTTTTAAGGGAAAGATTCGAACTTTACACTAAAAAGAAGAAGAGTTACTCAAAATTTTCTATTTGAAACTGTGAAAGCAAATCATTTACTGTTAGGGAAGTTTCAAAATAATAACTTAGAATGAAGGTTTGGCCAGTACCGATACCTTAGTGGTTGTTGTAACTACAATTTTACTACAATTTAAGTCCTAGTAAGTGAGATGAAAATTAGGATTAAGGGTGTTCTAGCTTGCAGTGGTGGTGGTATGGAAAAGTGCAATTTGGCTGTAGTCAATTAGAAATGTCCGATTCCATCAAATGATATTAGGCCCAGCATGGAAGTAATAAACAAGTTAGACTCAATTTTATCATGTGAATTCTTTGGTGGGTATTTTGAGATGCCAGGGTTAATATACATTTCTGGGTATTCAGTAAGAATAATATCCAGAAGGATAAGTTGTGATACATGTTTAGGTCTCCAGCAGAGTAAGGAAAGAGATGACCCCCATTTTGAAGAACTACAGAGAGGTGGGTTAGTGGTGCCATCAGATTGCCTTGTGTGTGTCTGCTTAACAGTGACACGAATATTTACCTTGTTGGTATGTAAAGACTACAGGGAAGACTACCTGGATTGTGAAAATAATAAAGAATGTCTCTTCTCTCTATCCAGAGCTGCTTTAGGAACATATGAAAAGTCAATAGTTCTGGTTTGAACGTGGTCATTGTGGGTGTGAAAATAATGGCCTGATGGATCGTTTATTGTCTACATTTTCCAATGTCATGTTAAATAATTATAGAAATCAGATGAAGAACAGGAGTTATGTCAGCAGTGAGGATAAAAATATTAAGCGGAGGAAGCTAGCAACGCTCCACAATAATTGAACCTGTGAGTACTGTTCTTAAAGTGTTTTGTTTTTATTCATGTAAAATTTGTATTTCTAACTTCAGTGAATACATTTACTGACGTGTGTCTTTTAGTATCATTTTACAAAGAGTATCCATTTATCATAATCACCTTGTTAGTCAAAATGTAGTGAACATGGGTGAAGTCATTTAAAGTCGGACACGCCCCTTTTCTCTCGGCCTCCACTTGACAGACAGATACAGCTTTGCCAAGCGTACCTTCCGGCTTAAACTGTAGATGGCTTTGGTTTGAATGTAAACGAGTGGTAATGTATTTGATTTGTTTCTATATTTGTACATTGCGCTCCTCATTTTGTGTTGTTTTCACTATGATAAAGCTTGAAGGTGTGTTTAAAAAGAGAAAGAACAAAAGCAATCAGCATTATAGAACATATCCACGGGTACAGCACGATGTAGCTGCAAACTGGTGTAAATAACTGAAGGCCAAAGAAGCTGGTGCATTCTGTTTATTTACACACAAAAATACAATATCAAAATCTGTTATACTTGCCATCAAGCCTGTATAAGGATCCAGCCCACCCAGAGTTACTAGAGAAGTGTTTGAAAGGAAAAACTCAAAACACGAATGAATCTTTCAATAGCATTGTATGGTCTAGAATCCCAAAAATGTATTTGTGGGTTTGTAAACACTGCAGTTGGGTGTCTATGATGCAGTTCTTACATTTAATTATGGATATACTCCAAGACTACAAGTATTGGAAAATCATAGTTAGTTAGCGGGTTTCAATACTGTAAACAATGTCAGGGCGTTGGACAGACAGAGAATTATGAAGGCTGCAACAGCTGCAACAAACATGACCAAACAGGCCATATCCAAAAGAAGGAGAGAAGCAGTTGGTGATAAAGATGGAGAAGATGATTACCAATTAGGAGGATTTTTAAGTAAAATTATGATTTCGCTAGTTTATATGGAACTCTTACTTTAACATCATTTTTCTCAAAATTACATTTTTCAAAATAAATCCCCGTTTTCTCAGGAGCTACTGAAGGTATCTCGATAATTATTATTTTTCCATATAATGTATATTGCACACTGATACTGTGGATCCTCGAAGAGTCAGTTTGATGAAGGAGATAGTTAAAAAAATCTCCAAATATTCAATGAAAAAATTAGATATATGAATTATTTTACATACGTTTATTGGTTCTTACTCACAGTACTGATCCTCATTCATATGGAAAACTTTAATAGAATTGTTTAAATAGTTTTTTCATTGAATATTTGGATATACGGAAATTTCACCCCATCAAGATCTGTCATTGCTGATGCTATAAGAGAGAAAGATTTTTCTTGTTAACGAAGAAGTCCATGGAATTTCGAAAACAGGCCGCACGAGGCGTATGAACATGATAGTCATCTACCTGAGACGAGAACAGGTACTGTTGCATACCGAACCATAAGAATAGACCAAACACCAGATGTTCACACCGAGAAATGCTCCATCTATAATCCATTCGTAACGATTTTTACTACAAGTAAAAACATGAAATTGACAACATTAAGGCCATCGCTTTGATGATCGGTGTAAGAGGTGCGATCAAGGGTTTCTTTGCAAAATTTTTCAGGGACTTCCATCTGGACAATGCCTTTGTTGCAAGAATTGTAATTACTGCTCTAAAAGGCTCAATTGCAATATAACACAATAAAGAAGAATAAATATTTTTTATTCGACTTATGGACATTTTTACCCTTGAGCTTATTTCGACTGGAATAGTTCTTAATTTGAAAATTTGGTGTTAGACATCCCATTCATCATTAGTGCATGCGGGATTCATATAAGTAGAAAGTCGGCGCTGGCGGGCACCCTGATATATATAATACATGGTACCATGACATGGGAAAGGTATTAAGTAAAAGAGAATCGTAATTTAGATTTTACATGGAAAGCGTTGTAAACGCTCATGTCAATGGCATGGAAAAGAAAGCAAGTCAGCTGGCACGGTAGATTAGTTTCTACAATTGGTGCAAGACGTAACCTGTGTTTTGTCCACAAGGTTTGACATGGAGAAGGCAGTAAGTCAGCCCGTGCCTCTGGTGGAATCGAGTATCCTTTGCCGTTTGTTGAAACTCAACTGCGTGTAAACCTTGTTTTTTGCTATTATAGTGCGTTATCGTTATACTTCAGTTGCCAGAATGCCTCCGAAACCTATTCCATTCAAAATGATAAGTCGTTATTGCCAGAATCTTGACATGACGTTCATACTAGGTCTTTGTTTTAAAAAAACAGAGTACTACGTGTGGACAACAATGGTTCCAGAAGAAAATGCAGAAATAATCAGAGAGGGTAAACATTTTCGAACATTTCATGTAATCATGATGACGCCTGGGGATTTCATGTCTTCGCCGTGGTAAGCAAGTGATATTTAAATATTCAACGCCTTAATATTAGCACTACCGGGCGAGGTGGCCGTGCAGGTAGGGGCGCGCATATGTGAGCTTGCATCTGGGAGATAGTGGATTCGAACCCCACTGTCGATAGCCCTGAAGATGGTTTTCCGTGGTTTCCTATTTTCGCACCAGGCAAAATGCTAGGGATCAACCTTAATTAAGGCCACGGCCCCTTCCTTCCCAGCCGGGCTGAGTGGCTCTGACGGTTGAGGCGCTGGTTTTCTGACCCCAACCTGGCAGGTTCGATCCTGGCTCAGTCCGGTGGTATTTAAAGGTGCTCAAATACGTCAACCTCGTGTCGGTAGATTTACTGGCACGTAAAAGAACTTCTGCGGGACTACATTCCGGCACCTCGGCGTCTCTGAAAACAGTAAAAGTGTACTTAGTGGGACGTAAAGCAAATAACATTATTATTTATTTCCTTCCTTCCCACTCCTAGGCGTTTCCTATCCCATCGTCGCTATCTGTATCGGCGCGACGTAAAGAAAATTGTAGAAAAAATAGGACTGTGAGCTGGATATGGATTTCAAGAGCGGAACTTCCCTCAGTCAAGACAAGGCAATCATTCAACGAGTTAGAACTTTGGAAGGAGCACAATCTCCTCGCAAGAGGAAGGCCCTATCACACGATCAACAACATATAGACTTTACAACCACTTGGAAGGGGACTAACCATCATCGAACCCAAAAAAAAGGACTTATTGTCAATGCTGGATTTCTTGGATTATATATATATATAGATATATTGTGAAATATCGCTTGAAACATACACGTCAGCTGACAAACTGATTACACAGTGATTTTTCTCAACGTATTTTATCGCAAAATTTGTGCCTGAATAATAATTAGCATAAATGTGTGTGTTAAACCGATAAATGGATTACTCCTTGGTTTTATATTATTTATTTTCGGTGACATCTGCTTCAGAATGTTTGGAAAATTATTTGTGCTTCTCCTATATAATTCACATTTTATGACTTACTACCTTTTCCATGTCAATGCCTCAATTATAGTGAAAATGGCTAAATAAATAAACTACAGCCCACAACAGTTCTCAGGTATGGATAAGCACGCTTAGCAGTCGCAACAGTACAACTGTAGCCTCCGAACGCTTTCCGTAGAACAGCGTGCTCATTCTTCAACTGGTTTGTTAACAAACGAACAACAACTTAGGCAAAATTAGTTTACTCGTTAGTATAAGCGAACACTAACGACCGGAGTCTCTCAACTTGGGAGCATGGATTCCCTAGTGGTGTCTGGCATTGTTTCCGCTTATTTGTGCCAGGATCTTCACTTTCATCTTTCGTATCCGACTTCTCTCGGTCAACTCTTGTTCTCTTTCGATCCCGACGGTATTAGGTTTACGAGGCCTAGGGAGTCTTACCTTTATTTTGTTGACACCTCCATTTTTCGAAGTGTCTGACCACTTCCAGTTTCCTTTTGATGAGTCTTAATAAAGGATGGTGCCAAGAACGTGCTCCTCGTAAAACAGTAATCATCACCACCACCGGCAATAGCAACATATATAATGTTACTGTAATTAGAGATGGCAAACGAATATCGATATATCGGAAATATCGATATTTTGATATGGAAATATCGATATATAGACATCGATATTTGGAGGTCCAAAATATTGTCGATACCGATATTTTGTGCTCAATATATCGATATTTATATCTAATTTAATACTTTTGGCTACGATTTGATTCTTTTTCAGACCCTTTCAATATTTGCATGCTACAGTTACGAAATTTGAATTTTCATTTCTCAATTCACTTCGGTAAATACAGTGATAATATCAAAAATCATTCGTCATGCATACCTTGTATGCATAGCTTTACACGTTAGCTAGGCAATACTTGAGCATTATAGCGATCTGTGTCCCAGCAGAGAGACTGTTTTCAATGACCGGTAACACCATCACGGAAAAGAGAAACCGATTAAATGGCAAACTGTTCCCAAGCTGATTTTTCTAAATGGCTTACTTAAGAGGTATTGGAAAATGACCTAAGATTATCATCATGCTTTTTCACGAACAAATGGAATTGCAGTGCTGAGGAAGAAGTTGGGAAGAACATGTTTTATTATTTTATAGAGCTCTGATAATTATCAGACATACTTCGTTCACAAATTTTACGTTTGTAGTTTTATCGTCTGGTTTTTCGGTGTAAGTTATTAGCTCGTTACTGGACACCTTGCATATACGTTTATTCTATGTATCATAACATCTTTTGGCTGTAAATGTTTTTATAATGTTTCACTGTAGTGAAAAAGTTATGTTACTTTGTCATTGCTTTAAGCCTGTTTTCTGATCTGTGTCAACACTTATTAAACCTAATGAATCCTTTAATCATTGTTCTCTTTCGATCCCGACGGTATTAGGTTTACGAGGCCTAGGGATTCTTACCTTTCTTTTGCTGACACCTTCATTTTTCATTACAATAATGGATAATAGCGCCGATATATAGAATATATATATCGGCGATATATCGATATTTTGAAGACCGATATTTCAACGACATCGATATTTTAATACCGATGTATAGAAAAACCGATATATCGATATTTTGGAAATTTTTGCCATCACTAACTGTAATATGATTTGCCATATTTATATATTTAAGTGAATGACTCATCATTATTTCCCTTCGATGTTGCATTCCAAACAGGAATTCTTATTTTACAAAGGAAAATTCAAATCCTATTGAAATTTGAATGCTCTAACAATGACTGTCTCTTGTTAAAGTTCTGTCCCATCCTATTTGTAGCTTTTCGATTGGCTGAGAGCTAGCTTTTGTGACGCCACGCAATATCACATTACAATACGAGTTTGATATGAAGCTACCCTCTATTGAATGGGGAGGAGGGATAGATTTTTTTTTAATATTCTGAAGGCCGCCTATGCGCAGAAACGCCATCGCCGAACGCTTGACAATATCACGGCCTTCTCAACACGACAAGCTCTTGACGAGCCCTCTGGTGACTGTCGCTTCGAATTACATTCTGATGACATTGTCGTCACCACACCGGGTGATAAGCACGACAAGATGAGGGGAGAAAGAGGGAGAGAGCGAAATGATAATGCGTCTTTTCATCACTTCCGAAAAAAAAAAAAAAAAAAGAACAGGCTGCGAAAAAGTACGACATTTTATCAGTCATAATATGTGTGTTGTACAACTTGTCCCCAGTAGCTAGTCATGAGCATCATACTCAGAAATAACAAGGGATGGTTATCGGCAGCTAACCAATCATGATTGTAATATTCGTGTGGTGGCTTCATTTGTAACCAACTTCGGAAGTTTATGATCTAATGTCCAGACAAAATAATATACTCATCAATAGGCATTCCTCCGGTTAGGTTATCTATTGCATACCCTTTGGTAACACTTGCCTACAAAAATTAAACACCGTTTGGCTCGGGAAAAATTAAAACTCAAGTTCATCAATAATTTATCTATTTATGATCATGCAACACGGCAATCTGAAAACTTACTTGTCCCTAGAATGAATACAGTGAAGCATGGAACTAATGCTGTATTGTATAGGATCTATAATAGCATTTAATTCCATTCCAGACTCGATAAAAGCTTGTCAGAATTTTAGTAAATTCAAAAGAAGTATAAAGAAACATTTATGGACAAAACTGAATGCTCTTGGATTTAATATTTCATTTTGAGCTATATGGTTCTGTTTATACAAACTTTTAAACTCACAATTCTATCCATGAAAAATGTTGTACTTTAGATTTAAATTCTTACAAATTTTTATCATCACTGTATTATAAAAATTTAATTTGTCTTTAATATTGCATATGATATAGAAACAGCAGAACCCGCACATGCTGTGGAGCCAATAACAACGTATGAAATTAGGAAAGCAATACAAGGAGGGAGAAACAAGAAATCCACAGGACTAGACAAAATTTACATGGAACACTTACAAGATTCACTTGGCGAGATGGAAGAACTGTGGAAAGACCTAATGAACAAATGTATACAGACTGGGAAAATACCAGAGGGATGGAACACAGCGACTCTAAAGATATTGTTCAAAGGAAAAGGGAGCAGAACATCACTAGACTCATTTAGAGGAGTAGCACTAGAAAATGCATCCTTTAAAGTTTTCACGAAGATACTAAATGAAAGATTACTGGAAGCCTTCAGTAGGTACATTCCAGAAAATCAATTCGGTTTTATGAAAGGCAGGAGCACGGTCCAGGCAGTGAAATACCTAATAAATCAGGTAGAAGAAGCCTCAAGACACAAAGGAGGGAAATATCACGCAGTCTTTGTTGATTTCACGAAGCATTCGACTCGATCGACAGGCGAAAGCTAATCGAGAAAATGAAATTGACAATCGGCGAGAGAGACCCACTAGTGAGAATAGTTGAAGCATGTCTACAGAGGAACATAATCCGAATAAACAACAACGTAGAAATTTCTGAAGACATAATACAGACGAACGGAGTTATGCAAGGGGATCCCATGAGTCCCACACTTTTCAACATTTATACAGCAGATGTGAACCGCATAGTAGAGGAAGGACCAAAAGCAGAGCTGATCCTATACGCAGATGACATGCGATCGGAGCGAAAGAAAAGGAGGATGTGCAAAGGGCAGTCCGCAGACTAGAGACCTGGGCGGAGGAAAACAGCCTACAGATAAATGAAGGAAAGGCAGTACAAATGACCTTTAGAAAAGGTGGGCAATCAACGCCCAAAGACAACATAACATTACACCAAAAGCCATTACAAAAGGTACGAAATTACAAATATTTGGGAATAACACTACAGACAACGGCGGCGTCCTTTGGTGTACATATTTAAGAAAGAACGGCAGCAGCAATCAGAGCCTCATACAGCATCCAAAACATTTCAAACCTATCAATCAGCACGGCGATGAGACTTTTCAAGACGACAGTAGCGCCAGTGATAACGTATGGAATTGAGATCGTGTGGGAAAAGCTGAAGATCGGGGACCTGATGAGAATAGAAAGAATAAAAGCAATGTTCATGAAGAGGATTACCCGAGTCGGAAAGACAGCGCCATCCCGGATGGTATACGAAATGATGCGGGAGACGTATTTCATAGAAGACATACGATCGCAATTCTACCTACAATCAACGGAAGCAAGCAGGGCACTAGTAACCATCAGGGAAAGGAAGAAAAGTGAAATCGACCTCGACTTCTACGCCTCACCAGCGATGACGGACGATAGATGGACTAGAGAGTGCAACACACAACGCCACGTGATAACACGACTCTCCATACATGGGTTTCACCACAAGATATGCGTAAACCAAAAGTTCCATGAGCCAGACGAAGATTGTAAGTGCATTTTGTGTGGACAGAAGTGTAGTAGATATCACATCATAACATGCACGAAAAGAACCAGGACAATTACAGACTATAGCAAAGACTGAAATGTGAAATTTATTTAATGCTCAAACTTGAGTGTACATTTCTCTATTAATTTAATATTGCAACTGTGCCAGCTCTTTAATGAACTGTCGCAAATATGAGCATTAGCTCATGGGATCTTTGAAACAAACAAATAAATAAATAAATAAATAAATAAATAAATAAATAAATAAATAAATAAATAAATAAATAAATAAATAAATAAATAAATAAATAAATAAATAAATAAATAAATAAATAAATAAATAAATAAATAAAATATGCAAGCAAATATGCTCTAAAAAGGATATAAGTATGAGTTTAAGAAAAATAAATTATGACTTAGGCCTAAGCATTTTAGCTAGTAAGTAATAGACCGGAGGCCTAGATTACGGCTTCCGGCCAGTTCAGGGATTTTTACCTGGATCTTAGGGTTGGTTCGAGGTCCACTCAGCCTACGTGATTATAACTGAGGAGCCATCTGACGGTGAGATGGCGGCGCTGGTCTAGCAAGCCAAGAATAAAGGCCGAGACGATTCCTCGTGCTGACCACACGACACCTCGTAATCTGCAGGCCTTCGGGCTGAGCAGCGGAGGCTTAGTAGGCTACGACACTTCAGGGCTGTTGCGCCATGGTGTTTGGTTTGGTTGTAGTACTGTAAGTATTAGATCATTACTAACATTAAACGTGTAAAAAGTGAAAAGTGATAATACAGCAGACACATTTAATCATGCAAACTGACAGAGGTAGGCCTACAGTTGGTAAATTCAATCTTGATACATTCGTTCAGTATCAGAGTCCTGATGTGCAGTTCTCATTCCGTTTTCCTAACAAAAATGAAGAAGTAGAATGCTTTTTTGTACTTTCGGCGTATGTTCGAACATCATCTCTTTTTCGGACTCATATGTTCTAAACCTGGCACCTATCTTTTTCGGGAAAGGAAATAAAACTACATCTACTACAGTATTTTGAATTCCTGTGTTTGAAAATCTACGCGGACAACATACACCTTGTTTAAACAACGTCTAAATTTAAACAAAAGTGCTCAAATTATAACCAAACATGACCTTGTATCGTTAAAATGAGCAAAATATCACCAAAGCAATAAAATTCGCCAAAATATGCATTTATATGCAACATTAAATTGCTAACGGGGCCATCATTTACATTTTTTTTTTGCTAGTTGCTTTACGTCGCACCAACACAGATAGGTCTTATGGCGACGATGGGCCAGGAAAGGGCTAGGAGTGGGAAGGAAGCGGCGTGGCCTTAATTAAGGTACAGCCCCAGCATTTTCCTGGTGTGAAAATTGGAAACCACGGAAAACCACTTTCAGGGCCGACAGTGGGGTTCGAACCTATCTCCCGAATACTGGATACTGGCCGCACTTAAGCGACTGCAGCTATCGAGCTCGGTAGTTATTTTTTTAAAATTTCGGATAAAATGACCTCACTAATGAAATATGACTTTTCGTTAACGTCCGAACCTTATTTATAGCACATTGACAGGCACATGTAATATGATAAATCATACTTCTAGGCCACTCCATTATATTCTCTTTTTCGTGGTGTTTTTACTCTAATTATAAGTTATAATGGTATTTTTCTCAGTCCAGCTCATCGGCTGAGTGGTCAGCGTACTGGCCTTCAGTTCAGTGGACCCTGGGTGCGATTCAACCCCACGTCGCATTTTTGACGCAGACTTACTGTATGTTCTTCGAGAACGGGTACAGGGAAAGAAAAATTTTAAGACTCTTTTAGTGTTTGGGCAGAACGCGTATATCACCGAGAGTAACGATTATGTTTAATGTCTCAATTGACAGATAAAAAAAAGGAGAGTACGTCTTGCACATAAAAAAGAAAAAATATAATTAAAAATCTGAAAATCCAGGAAAATTTGTACTAAATATGTGACGTCACACGCATACTCTGTTAAAAGATGTGTTGACTCGCGCACTCAGTTGGAGGTTAGCTGAAAGAGCGAAAATAATTTAATAAGTAAGTCTACGAAACCCTCTTAACTGTGTGTGATTTATTCTTCTGACTCGGAGACTGCAGGTTTCTGTTTGTCATAATACACTTTTCTTCATCTACATCAGGGCCTCTCAAACGCCCAAAATCTTACGCATGCAGACAGCGGCGCAGAGTTCCTGTGCACAGTGCATCGGTCCCGCTCGGCTTGGCTCGGACCAATGCTTCGTCTCTGAGCTACTGGGCTAAGCTCGGCTCAACTCGGCTCGGATTTGGAGCGCTACGGAGCAAGTGAGGAAGAGGGAGACAGGGGGAGCGAGCGAGACAGGCGTGGGGAAAGAGAGAGACAGTGCTATTGCTCCAAATCGAGGAGTGCGGGTCTGCACTCTCGTCAACCAAGCGAAGTCGTCTTTTGCAGCGTGCACAGTGCATGCACCGGGCGCATGCACCCTGAGAGGCCCTATTCTACATAAAGCACACTGCAACACACAACAGTTCTAACCACCACAGAAAGCCGGGTTGAGTAGCTCAGGCGGTAGAGCCCTGGCCTTCTGAGCCCAGCTTGACAAGTTCTATTCTTGCTCATGCCAGTGCTACTTGAGGGTGCTGAAATACGTTAACCTCGTGTCGGTAGATTTACTGCCACGCAAAAGAACTCCTGCGGTACAACATTCCGGCACCTCTCCGTCTCCGAAAACCATAAGAAATGTAGTTAGTGGGGCCTTAAAAACAATAGCAGCATTGTTACCACCGCAGAAACACACACTAAGGAATAGGTCTACATACATCCAGACACGGTTGGCGTCAGGAAGGGCACCCGGCTGAAACAAGGCCAAAACGACATCAATTGCTGACCCCAGTAAACTAAGAGAAAGGCCAGGAAGAAGAAGGAAAATTAGTTTTATAATCCTAACTGATTGAACAGGGGCTGCCTGGCCGAGGCGGTAAAGGCGTGCTCGGTTCGCCCGGAAGGGCGTGGGTTTGAATCACCGTCAGGAAGTCGTAAAATTTAAGAAACGAGATTTCCACTTCCGCAGGTGCATATGGCCCTGAGGTTCACTCAGCCTACACCAAAAATGAGTACCAGGTTAATTCCTGGGGGCAAAAGCGGCCGGTCTTAAAGCTAACCACTCTACCCATCACGTGCCGAGGTTAACAATGGTGGAAGCCTTTACCTTCCACTCCACCAAGGGCCTTCATGGCCTGTACGGAGGTGACTATGCTTTGCTTTGCTAACTGATTGAACACGTGTCCTCGTAGGCCTATAACTATATTCCAGAGAGCCGTGGGAATACAAAGAAAAATGTGCTGTTGCTGTGTCAGATGTGGTGGTCATTATTGTTTTAAGAGGATGTTCAAGTCGGCAAACATACTCTGTTAAGACTAATCAGAAGGAAAATGCAAGAGGTTCGACCAAGCCCAAACTCTAAGGCACAACAGCCCCGAAAGGCCTACGAAGTGGCCGCTGCTCAGCCCCCCCCCCCTTTTCAGCCCCCTTCATGGGATTTACCGAAAACAAAAATACGTGTTTATTTATTTTCAAGGGAGATTCCAAATACCAAATTTTATTAATCTAACCCTGTAAGTTTTTGAGATGTTGATATCCTCATTTAAAAAATTAACCCCCCGTTTCATCCCCTTAGCGATGGAATATCCAAAAATCCTCCCTTAGCGAGCACCTACGTGTTAATATGAACGTATCCTCAAAATTTCATTTCACTATGTCGAGTAGTTTCGACTCGGCGATGATGAATCAGTCAGTCAGTCAGTCAGTCAGTCAGTCAGTCAGTCAGTCAGTCAGTCAGTCAGTCAGTCAGTCAGTCAGTCAGTCAGTCAGTCAGTCAGTCAGGACAAGTTACTTTATATATATAGACTAGCTATTACCCGCGGCTTCGCTCGCGTGGATTTCGTAATTTGACCAAAGTAATCGTTCCTCGGCATTGTACTAAGACATTATCTGAAAATTCCTTAAGTATAAAAACTCGCCCAAAAATTGAGTTTCATTTACCCCAGAAATTATTTGTAAACCATGTGTGTGGTATTACCTTTTGGGGCTAAGACGACCATGCGACATAGAACTGTACACGTGAGAAAACAGTCTTCTCTCAAGTCGAAAAAATAAGTACATGTTTCTTTATTTTTAAAGGAGATTCCAAATACCTATTCCCGCATCTGTAACACCTTCAATTTTTTGAGATATACATAAGTATCCCCTTGATCAGTCCTTCCCCCATCCCCACCCCCATCTAAGTGTATTTTCCGAAAACAAAAATATAGGTTTCTTCATTTTTAAAGGAGATTCCAAATACCAGTTTTCACGTCTGTAACATCTTCAGTTTTTAAGATAGAAGTATCCTCATAAAAAATAATTCGACTCTTTTCCACTTCTTTTCAACCCCGTTAAGTGCGTTCTCCGGAAACAAAAAAAGGTGCATGTTCCTGTATTTTTAAATAACTTTCCAAATACCAAGTTTCTAGCCTCTAACATGTTAAGTTTTTGACATATAATGTAGATATACAGGTACTCATTTTAAAAATTTATCCTCTTTTCCAGTTCTTTTCAGCTCCTTGATTGGATTTTACGAAAACAAAAAAATAGGTGTTTCATTATTTTTAAAGGAGATTCCAAACACCAGTTTTCATGTCTATAGGCCTGTAACCCCTTCAGTTTTTGAGATAAATGTATACTCATAAGAATAATTCAACTTCTTTTTCTTCACTTCTTTCCATCCCTCTCCCGCCTTAAGTGGATTTCCGAAAACAAAAAATACGTGTATCTTTGTTTTAAAAGGAAATTCAAAATACAAACTTTTACGTCTGTAACAGCTTTAATTTTTAAAACAAAGTATCCTCATAAACATATTTTAACTCCTTATTTTATTTACTTTCAACCCTACACCCCTTGTCGATTTTCCGAAAGGAAAAAACCAAATGCGTGTTTCTTTATTTTTAAAGGAGATTCCAAATACCAATTTTCACGTAACATCTTTAGTTTTTGAGAATATAAGTATCGTCATACAAAGGATTCAACTAATTTCTCAATTCATTCACCCCCCTTAAGTGGATTTTACGAAGGTAAAAGAACACGTGTTTCTTTACTTTGAAAGAAGATTCCAAGTATACATGTACATGCCACTAATATCTTCAGTTTTGAGATATAGTATCCTCATTAAAAGAATTCAACTCCTTTTTCACCCCAGCCTGTTAAGTTGATTCCCCCACCCCCTCCAGAAATGCTTGTTTCTTCATTTTTAAAGGAGATTCCAAATACAAATTTTTACGTGCGTAACCTACATTTTTTGAGATATAAGTTTTTCTATAAAAAGAATTAAAATTTTTCACTTCCTTTCACCCTACCCCTTAAGTGAATATTACGAAAACAAAAACAAAATTCTTTATTTATAAAGGAGCTTCCAAATGCCAGTTATCACGACTGTAACATCTTCAGTTTTGAGATATATGTATCCTCATAAAAAGGAATTTAACTCCTTTTACACCGTCGCCGCCCCCAAGTTGATCCCCCCTCTCCCCCCCAAATGCGTGTTTCTTTATTTTTAAAGGAGATTCCAAATACTCATTTTCACGTTGTAACATCTTTAGTTTTTGAGATATAAGTATCCTCATACAAAGTATTAACTTTTTCAATTATTTAACCCTCCCCCCTGCTAAGTTTTTTTCCCCAAAGACAAAAGATTACGTGTTTCATTCCTTTGAAAGCAAATTCCAGATATAAATTTTCATGTCTGTAACATCTTCAGTTTTTGAGATATAAGTATCATCATGAAAATAATTCAACTCCATTTTCACTCCACCCCCACCTGTTATGTTGGTTTCCCCCCACCCAAAAATGCGTGTTTCTTTATTTTTAAAGGAGATTCCAAATACCAGTTTTCATGGCTGCCGACAGTGGTGTTCGAACCTACTATCTCCCGAATACTGTATACTGGCCGCACTTAAGCGATTGCAGCTATCGAGCTCGGTGGGGTAGAAAGGCTATTTGCTTTACGTCGCACCGACACAGATATGTCTTACGGCGACGATGGGATAGGAAAGGCCGAGAAATTGGAAGGAAGCGGCCGTGGCCTTAATTAAGGTACAGCCCCGGTATTTGCCTGGTGTGAAAATGGGAAACCACGGAAAACCATCTTCAGGGCTGCCGACAGTGGGGCTCGAACCCTCTCTCTCCCGATTACTGGATACTGACCGCACTTAAGCCACTGCAGCTATCGAGCTCGGTGGGGTAGAAAGGAAGCGACTGCTTCCTCAATTAAGGTACGCACAGCCCCAACCTTTGCCTGGTGTGAAAATATAAACTTAAAAATTTTCCAGTCCGCCGAACAAACATTTGAATAACCTGCAAAAAGCTTGTTTTCCTTGTTTATTAATGTGATGTATTTTTACAGGCATTTTATAATGTAATGTTTCTATTCAATTGTGTGTTCGGAAGGCTGGGAAGCATTTAAGTTTACATTTAAACTGAGTCGATAGCCTTCTTAACAAATGATGTGAAAATATTCGGGGCTGCCAACAGTAGGGTTCGGACCGCCTATCTTCCGAATGCAAGTTCACAGCTGCACGTCACTAACTGCACAACCAACTTCCTCGCTACGTAGGTTGTGATAGTCGAGTGGCAGAGTGACTGGTTACTCACCAAGGTGGTCGTTGTTAGAATCCCGGTCATGGCACGTAGGATTTTAAAAATGTAAATTCTCATTCCTTTGTTTTCGGTTACACTTGAAATTGAACGTCCCGTGGCTAAAATCACGATCTAAAACTACAAGCCTGCTTGCTTTTCAATGCAGAAAACATTTCCTATCAGACGAAGTATGGGTCCCCATACTACGAAAAACGTAACCCCAATTGTGCCGAAAGTTGAATGGCTAAAGGGCCCGAAAAGGTTTCAAATTGTGAGTCCTGGATATCTCTATAAAAAAAAATCACTTCCGGCATAAATGCTGTTCTGTTTCGTAGAATTCGCCTAAAATCGATTGTTTCTTTATTCGTTCCCTTTTGGATTCAAAACGTAGCCAAATTAACTTATATAATTCTTCTTCTTCTTTATCTGTTTACCCTGCAGGGTTGGTTTTTCCCTCGGACTCAGCGAGGGATCCCACCTTTAACGCCTCAAGGGCAGTGTTCTGGAGCTTAGACTATGGGTCAGGTGATAAAACTGGGGAGGAGGACCAGTACCACGCCCAGGCGGCCTCACCTGCTATGCTGAACAAGGCCCTTGCGGGGCGATGGGCAGATTAGAAGGGGTAGACAAGGAGGAGGGAAGGAAGCGGCCGTGGCCTTAAGTTAGGTACCATCCCGGCATTTGCCTGGAGGAGAAGTGGGAAACCACGGAAAACCACTTCCAGGATAGCACAGCCGGGAATCGAACCCTCCGGGGGTGCCAGATAATCACATTAACCACTGCACCACAGAGGCGGACATTTATATAATTCTTTCTGTAATATATTCCTTGGTTCGATACCCTCAGGCGTTTTTTGAATTTTGGAAAATGTCCACTCCGAATGTAGTTATAAGGGCTTTAGTGAAAGTCTGCATTAAATGACATTAGCGCTCGTAGTGGTAGAAGAAAAGACAAACTGCTAATCTAATCGACCGGAAAACGGTGATTAAGAAAAGGATTGTAATTTTTAGGAATAAATGAAGTATACATTCTCATATTTTATTATATTTTCATCATCATCATCATCTGTTTACCCTCCAGGTTCGGTTTTTCCCTCGGACTTAGCGAGGGATCCCACCTCTACCGCCTCGAAGGCAGTGTCCTGGAGCTTCAGACTCTTGGTCGGGGGATACAACTGGGGAGTATGACCAGTACCTCGCCCAGGCGGCCTCACCTGCTATGCTGAACAGGGGCCTAGTAGGAGGATGGGAAGATTGGAAGAAATAGGCAAGGAAGAGGGAAAGAAGCGGCCGTGGCCTTAAGTTAGGTACCATCCCGGCATTCGCCTGGAGGAGAAGTGGGAAACCACGGAAAACCACTTCCAAGATGGCTGAGGTGGGAATCGAACCCACCTCTACTCAGTTGACCTCCCGAGGCTGAGTGGACCCCGTTCCAGCCCTCGTACCACTTTTCAAATTTCGTGGCAGAGCCGGGAATCGAACCCGCGCCTCCGGGGGTGGCAGCTAATCACGCTAACCACTACACCACAGAGGCGGACTATTATATTTTATTTACCTAAAATTCGTAGCTCAGATCGCTGGGATGTTTTCAACATTGAGGTTCTTGCCCGAAGGGCTGGAACTGTGGACGTTTCACGGTGTGACATTACAACTTCCGTGGTAGAAAGAAAGAAAGAAAGGAAAAAGAAAGAAAGAGGAAGAATTGGATAGTAACTCTCAGTATACTCCAATACATTCATTCCCTATTGTCAATAACGAAGCCTCCGTGGCTCAGGCGTCAGCGCGCCGGCCTCTCACAGCTGGGTTCCGTGGTTCAAATCCCGGTCACTCCATGTGCGATTTGTGCTGGACGAAGCGGAGGCGGGATAGGTTTTACTCCTGTTTTCTTTGTTATATTTCATTCCAGCAACACTCTCCCATATCATTTCATTTCATATGGCTTTTACGTAGTACCAGGGTGTGTTCGCCAGGTGCACGTCTTTTGATTTGATTCCCCTAGGCGACTTGCGCGTCGTGATGAGGATGAAATTATGATGAACGCGACACATACACCCAGTCCCCGTGCCAGGGGAATTAACCAATTATGGTTAAAATTCCCGACCCTGCCGGGAATCGAACCCAGGACCAGCATGCTAACCATTTAGCCATGGAGCCGGACATTCACACAGTCACATTCAGTTAACAACTAAACAGCAACAGCTCAACAGTGTTCAATAGCAGGACGAACAACGAATATTAACACAGGTACTCTAAGGCAGTACACAGTCTTCTATCCCGTCGTCTTTAGTCCGGCTACTCGCTGGACGCTCCGGCGCAACAATCACTGCTGCTCGTTCAGACCTCGGTGGGATGCAAGCGACTGCCAGCACCTCTGTCGCCCTCAGCCCAGCAACCGAACCCCAACACACTGAGTCTCACACTGGCTCCACCACGGAGTCCAACACTGACCCCAAGTCCAACACCGACTCTGAGACCAGCAGCAACTAAAGTCCGCGGCTAGGCTCCCTTTTTACAGTTTGAGCGATGTGCACCAGAAAATTCGAGATGTGGCCAGAGACGTTGTATCTCCAAGAAACTCACAGGTAAGCCAGCAGACGAAAACAATACTCGGAAATGCCAGCCATGCCCTCCAGGCTGGCTGGAAACTCCCCGGTAGGCTGTGTCACTAGTCCCTTCCAAGAAGTACCGATATGGGCTACCGCAGGGCTGCCACGTAATAATATAAACTATCGCATAACCTTCCACTCCTCATATTGTTACACACAGTGTTTAAACTATTATTTTTGACGTGTTTGGGAAAGAAATATCACATTTGAAATTAATTGTAATCCTTTACAAAAACTGTTAAAAAGGGCTGCCTCCTCCTACAATAAAAGCTGTGAAACATTGTACCAGAGTCAATCGTACACGTTCAAGAAATCCAAGCATGTACTGTAGAGTGTAAGCAGCTGCAAGTACCCGAGCGATGAGCTCTGCCTCCGATTCAATCGGAGTCTCATACACCAGACACTGCAACTGCCCCTACACAAAAATCCAAGTGAGGGGACGTCGGGAAAACTTCCAGGTCATAAAATGGGTCCACCGCTGACAATAAATGTTCACCGAATCCCACGTTCAAATGCCCTGGGACTTCACGAGAGAAAGGAGGATTTGCATAGTCATGTTGTAGCCACAACCGACATTGAGTATCAAAAGGAATGTCTCCGAAGAACTCAGGCGATGTATTTTCAGGCAAATTCAGGTACAGGTGACCATTGAGGCGTACAGAAGCATGTACAGCCCAATCAGAGTATCCATGATTATATCTGCCCACATGATTTTCGATTGGAACGGACGAACGTGAGGGTTTTGATCTGCCTACAGGTGTTGGATGTGTAAACTGGCTATTATATTTCGGTAATACGATACTTCGTCGGTAAACAACACTAATTGTCCAAAACGAGGTTCCATTAATTGATAAAACTCAACTGGTCGAGGAGAGTAATTCGGTTGGAGTTCTTATACCCTTTGTTGATGAAATGGATGTCGATTTTGTTCATGTAACACGCACCATACAGCATCATGCAAATTGCTGTGCAACACGACGTGAACGTGTTGATGGTGAGTTCTCGACCTGTTCCGAAGAATCCTCCTCAAACTCAGTTGTGCACATTGTGTTTTTATAGCTAACGTCGGGTCTGTGGATCTAAAAGTTGCTAAATTGATGCCGTACAGTTAGAAGGATGGTAATAACACATGATCACAAGCACCCATTTTAACAAAGTTACAAGCAAGGAACAGATTTCCTGAATGCGGCAGGCAATCACAAGAATTACGATGGTTTAGCACACGCCGTGCAGGATATCATTCCGCTTAAAGACGTGTAGCAGCTTTTGAAATTTTATTGCGTGCACCATAAAACAAGTGCTTGTCTGTTAATTCAGACCATGGATACTGTTCCATTGTTTAGCTCTCAACGCACGACAGCAAGTTACTCTCTGCGTGATGACACTGGGCAGATCTCGATCAGCAACAAACTAGGCACAGTCAAGAGCACGGAATCGTGCCGATACATCTAGTTTTCAATATATTTTTAAATCTAATATTTAAAGAACTTCCTTAATATTTGTTGGTCACATCTAATCCTTGATGAGCCTGTCTCAAATTGGTTTGAAATAAATTCTGACACAAACACTGGTTGGCTCTAGATGAGAGGTGAAAGGAGACGAGTAAAGAAACTGTGAACCGAGTTGTTGAAACGTACTGCCTTGTAAAGTATGTCTACATCAGACCTGTGGAATAGGAGACGTACTCCGAAGGCTTAAGGAAGTATCCCCTACAGTACGTCAGTGAAACACACACAAATAGGCACATGGTGAGCAAGGTTGACTGTAGCAGCGACAGATCCACTAGACATATTACTTATATATTCATCAATTTTCTTTACGTAAAGTTAAATAATTATGGAAGAGAGTTCATTTATTTTAATGTATATAACTTCAGCATCTCATCTTCGTGGTCTTTTGAGGCCCCTAAGGAGATGGCTTTGCTTTACTTAAACGCTGATGTATCAGATCACGCGCAACAAGGAACGAACGCTGTAGGAGGCAGTGGCCGCAATAACAGGTCTATCCTAGCCCAGGAACGAGCTCATTCTATTTCCACTACTATGTAGTCGTTTTGTCTTAGAACTTGTTTAAGAAATACGAGCTCGCTTGTCATTTAGCTAAGAAACAAGTGGTATTAATTAGGGTATTAATTACGGTAATGTATTTGTAGCTTAATTAGAGCTATAGACTTTCAATGAATTAATTATCCACGCAAAACATACAACAATTCCAATTTGAATACTGTACATCCTCGGTCCCCTTGTACATACCAGAAGCAGTTTCACTCCGTCACACTCAACGTAACGTAATTCTAACGGGATCTTTCATCAACAGCTTGCTCAGAACTAAGGAAGGGTAAATTTCCAGTGAATGCTGAACCGATCCTAAGCAGTGGGAAAGAGTTTAGGTCAAATCAATCCCATGTAGTTAAAAGGTATTTGCCAATTGGGACTCAGGAATTAAAAAATACGATCTGATTCGAAATTTGATATACCTGACCCAGTGAAGGTTAAATGATAGCTAAAAGACTTTGATTGACGTGACAGCCAATCATTTCTGGTCACTACTTCGAGGTTATGGAGTACGATGCCGGTAGATACTAAAAAGGCTTGCTCATCAAGGACGTTTTAAACAGCCTACTGTAAATTCCTCCAGAGTCCATACAGTTGACTTGATTGAATTTAAGGGTGAATAATGTGTGAATGAAACCAATAGTTACGAATTAAATTTAAGTATCTTAGGCTGTCCCATTTACGTCTCTACTCTTGTCATTCAAGACTATGCACTGTTCCTAGAAATAGATAACGTAGTAAGATGGTTTGTAGTGAACTGAGTTTGTAACACAGTAATATTCATTCCACTTCACTTTGCCTCATATTAGAATAAGTTTTACTTTACGCTACTTAGTAGATATATTCTATAGTAAGTTATTAACTTGATATTTTTCTGTTGTTGTCTACTCCCTGTTTATCCTATACTGCACATAAATTTATTTTTATCAATAGTAAACCAAATCCAAACCCCACAGTGCAACAGCCCTGAAGGACTTTTGCCTGTTAAGCGACCGTCGCTCAGGCCGAAGACCTACAGATTACGAGGTGTCGTGTGGTCAGCACGAAAAATCCTCTCGACCGTCATTCTTGGCTTTCTAACTGGGGCTGCTATCTCACCGTCAGATAGTTCTTCATTTGTAATCACGTAGGATGAGTGGGCCTCGAACCAGTCCTCAGAACCAGGTAAAAATCCCTCATCTGGCCGGGAATCGAACCCGGGCCTCCGGGTAAAAGGCAGGCAGGCTACTCTTACACAACGAGGTCGGCCTACTAGGGGGTCAGCATGCAGCATATTCTGCACCAGCGTCCATCACAGGCATCACTGGAATTGTCGTCTTGGCAGATTAAGGTCTTAATAGATTGCGTGCACATGCATATTTGGTAATATTTATTGCTATTTCTGTAGGCTGGGTCTTCTTTCGGAAATTTCCAGAGTTCGTAATTTTCACACCCTTAGTTGTTTCTACACTCAACCTCACAAAAATTGGCCATCGCAGAGGATGTCTTTCTTTCAGAACCCTGTTGTTTGAAATAGGATGAACATATTGTGCAGGTGGAATGATTCCAAGTTTCATCTCTTCGGCCACCGACTATCCCCAGGTCACGAATAATCTCGCGTTACAAGGATAGCCTATATAACTTTGAACATATCTTTGTCAGTCAATTTTTGTGTAACTGAGTGTACATAGTTCTGTTCTTCCCATTGATCTCGTCAATGTATTAAAAAAGGATTTAACAATATTTAACAATATTATTCTCAGTTACTGGGACGGAGTGTATAATTTTCTCAATAATACCATGATTTGCACAATTATGTTCTTAACAAAAGATGGAAACCATCGACAAAATTTCATGTGGCCATGGAAATACGAAATTCATGAAAACAACCTTTGACAAGCCTACGAGCAGAAGCCACCTGGGGGAAGGTAATATCCGAGAAACATCGTCACGAGATTATTACCAAGGTGGTCGTGGTGTGAGTCCTACCAGTATACACGATTTCTTTCCAATGAATAGTCTGTCAATGTAGTTTGATTCAGTATCCGTCTAGTGGCTATAATCTCATCGTAACAGCCACGGAAAAGCACGAGCTTGGTTTGTATTTAGAACGCTGTAGCCGTATTGGCGGTAATCTCAGTTCCATTTAGTAAGTACCTTAGCTTGTAGAGAAGGATGGCGCGATGCAGTAGTTTAGTGACGAGATCAATTTAATGAAAATCGAGTGCATCCTAATTTCTTTCCAGGTTGTGCTGAGCCATTTTAGCTTTATCTTTGTAATGAACACCGGCTTCAGAATGCGCTGACTTTACGGTGTACCTGATGGCATTCTCAGTAGGACCAGCACACGGCAGCAGGAAGGGTACTTCTGGCCAAGGTAGAAAAGAAGCCTGGGAGCTCCATATACTCCACATACACGTAGAAATGTCACCCTGAAAAATGAAACAACTCTATGACACATGGTCAATGCATGCGACGTGAACTGATTGGTACGAGGGCGGTTTGAAAAGTAACGTACATTTCGTTTAAGAAATTTTTAATGAGTAGGAAAAAGGAAACATAAAATATACAAAAGCCTGCAGGTTTTGTGTATTTTTCAACATTTTAACGAAGTATTTCAAGAATTTTCTTTCAGTATATCACCACGTTGAATTTGACCCTTTCTTAGAATTTCATTCCCTGGGAGGATAGCCACCTGCACCTAACCGATTTCACTTCTTAATCTAAACTGAAGCGTTGTACTGCTAGGAATTTCTTAAGTGATACGAAGAGGTGACAATACTCGCCCCCATGTGCAGCTTCTGTTCGCGAAAAGTTGACAAGTGTGAGGGGGATATACTTAATCATCCACCATACAGTCCAGATCTTGTGCCCACTAACTTTCACATATTCAAACCACTCAAGAAATTCCTAAGAAGTCAACGCTTTGGTTCAGATCAAGAAGTGAAATCGGTCATGCACAGATGGCTATACTTCCACGGAACTGAGTTGTGAACGAGGCATATTCAAATCGGTGTAAACGATTGGTGAAATGTCTCGACAGACTTGGCTTATTTGTTTAAAATAGGTAAAACATAGTCTTTTTGTGTATCATTCTTCATTCTGCCTACTCGTTAAATATTTTTCAAAAGAATATTTATTTTTCGACGATTCTTCGCATGATCTTCATTATGAAGTAATTCAAAGTTTTCATTTAAAAATCTCTACCAGTACTTGGATTTATCCTAACCCCAAGTTAGTATTCCTTTCATCGCTGGCCGTGTATTCACCTATAAATCAAGCATTCCCAATTACAGGACGGCTGCACCACATGCGTATTTTAGCTCAGTATATTGGAGGAATGCCTCTCCTGACGTCAACCCTAAACCGAGGGATGTATTACACTCTTCCGGGCTTCGAATGGATGACCCACGCATAAGAATGCCTCCACGTAACGGGGTAAACACCCACGGATGAGATTGGATTGAAGAGCGGGTCGAATTGCTTAACGAGCTTCGAACCGCTCCCCTTCCTACTTTCTGTGCCGGCCCGGCAGCCTGAGCACTTGGGGGAGTGGTACGTTCGAAAGAAAGAAAACAAATACTCAAGATGGAGCCTTATGTCTATAATATGAAAGTAGGATCTCTGGGTTCAAATGCCTATTGGATACTGCTTAGCACTGCTACAAATGACAAGAATCATAAAATAGGGGTTACGAATACGAATTTATTCAAATACGACATATTAAGAAATTGACACAGCTCTATACAATGACTCTCCACATATGGGAGGGAAAGAAAATAATGATCGCTTTAAAATATGAGTCGCCCATGGGCGTCGTCTGCATAACGGTATGATTGAGGTTTTGCGATTTGCTATCGTTCATCTTTCCTCATTAGTTCAGACCGTTCATGAAATTTTTATATTATTCTGTCGATCACACCGTGAGATGATCTGATGTCCCTATTCACAAATTACTTGTTGTTCTTAGCACGAACATAACCGGGGCCTACGCTACATAATTTTCATATTAAAAGAAACATTTACATGATACACAAACACACACACATACCATTTAGCTAAACCCCGGACTCCTCATCTATCACCAAGACCACACAACGTGCACATAGGTTCTGTTTGAACTCAAAAATATATGCACATAATTACGAAACATACACTGATATATGGATATATACACTTCATGCACAAAGGAGAGCCATTCCTAGAAAGAAACAGCATGGTTATCAATGTCTCCGGCCCAAGGCGCACGCCTGGAGCAGCTCGCTCAAGGGCGCCATCATAATCCGGAGTCGAACTGGCCGACTCCCGACCGAGAGGTACTGTGGGTTTCTGTAGATCCCTAGAATAGCTATAGTCTCATATCACCGGATATCTGGGGGAGATCCCTACTCATTTATTAAATACCTTTAAAAATCACCGTGATATTATCATTATACAAGTATTCTTAGCTAAGCCATTTAAACCAAACAGAGGCGCGCGGGTAGACCCAGAGCTCCAAGTCTTAATACGACGGTACAAAGGGATCCCTCTGTCACGAGGGCGAGAGCCAGACACTCACAAAAAAAAGGAAGGGTGGCCATTCACTTCGCACGGCCATTTCTCATCCATTGGCCACGCCAGATTCTTCTCTCCCTCACACGTCCACCCTTTCATCTCGGGGACATATATCCATGGCCCACTTCATTTGCTTATTCATATTATCGTGGAATTCCCATGAAATACTCTTTTATTCTCTCCCTTCTCATTATTAACGTCACGACGTCGACTGTGGGCACGATCACTTCTAACTCATCTCATCGTAAATTCCTCGGGCATTCGGCCCTCTCACTACGTCTCATATCGCGTATCTTCTTCCCTTGGGCACAGGGCTCTCATGACCCCTTCAGTCCACCTTTTCACACTCCTCGCTCCTACCACAGGAAATATACCTATATTTAAATCTTCTGACCAAAGATTAGGGACTCCTGCCCCTGGGTCTCAACCCGGCTATAGATTAAAAAAACACTCCAAACCATACTGGCCAATTACTCAAAAATCACGGGAGACTTGCACATGGTTCCTCACTCCTACCTAAATAGCACAACATGTACCTCTCTCGGTCGGGATTTCTTCTTTCTTGCTGTACATGCACTGATTATATGTGTAAGCTAGTCATGCATTGACTGACTGACCCATGAGTTTCCCCGGCATATACGACAGCCACGTGGGACAGTAACTACCAACATTTTGACATGGTTTTCCCTGCTCGCCAGCACTATTGTTCCAACCACCCCTAAGGGAAACTCAAATATTCTCCTAACCTTGTTCCCATATTTGCTAGGACATTCTACATATTACTAGAAATATAACCCTCACGATAAGCTAATCATTAAGAGAAAAAAAATGAGTCGTCCGGGAATTTAGCTCCCCTGAATTTACTTCAACTATTTAAAGATCAATAAAATTTCCATATAGGACATGCATTATCTTACAACATTTTGATATTTACAAAGAAAGCTAATCCTATCCCCCGGTTATGTGACATGCTTAGAAATTAGATTTGGACATCACTCATCTGTTTGGTGGCCGTTGTTTCTCCTTCCACGGGAGACCCATGATGGAGCTTTAGTTCCGCATGGCTCCGCGGTTGGCGGCGGGCGTGCAGTCCTTCATCCCTGGTCCATACAAGTCCGACATCCTGGGGAACTCGTTCACAGCCGAAATCTTACAGTAATCCAAAATGGGTAACACTTTACACTCGTCACACGGCCTCTATTTCCAGAGTTTACACCACGAACAAGACGGTCTTTCAAATCGCGGCGGGCGCGTTCACAGCAGGGATCGGGTGGCTCACGAGACTCGAGCCCCCTGATTCAGAGTAACACTTTGGGTGATACCAAATTATGAATTTCACTGACTCATTAAGGCCGGCACTGTCTCAGCCGTATTCTGCTACTTGTTTGAAAATTATGCTCGCGGATTAACTAGTTTGACACGCAGCACAGAGACAATTCACCTAGGCTCGTTTGGCCTCCCGTTCACTTCACAAAGGCGATGGACAAAATAGCACTTTCAGTAAGCGGTCAATGGTTTCGGACTGTAAACTGGAGCACCGCGGGACACAGTGTCCGTCTCAACGACCCGCAAAGAACAACTGTCCCCTGTGATGGCCAGCCCGGCCTATATTATCTTGCCCGCCGGAAGCCTGGGGGCGTAAACGTTCACGGTTCATTAAGAACAAGAGCTCCTTTCATACCAAGAATTGAAGACATTTAAATAGTGCATCTTGCAGCACTCTGTCTCCTCTTTCATTTGAGCAAGGCGTGCTGGACCTACGATCGGCAGTTTTTATGTAATTTGCTTCCCGCCTTTGATTAATTCATAGCGTCCTTTGGGGGTGGAGTCATCTTTTGAGCGCGACTCTTAGCTTGGGTGACGCCGTTGTATTCACATGTGTTAGCGATATATTACATCTGGACAGCTGGTGACCTCATTTCTTCCCCTGAATAAGTTATTACATATTTTTAGTCTAGGAAACGCAGAAAATTCCGCTCTATTCAATGGTGCGTCTCACACAATTTTCCTATGTCTGGATCAAAAATATCATCCCATTTTTACGCGCCAAAATCCGACGTTGGCACCCGTGACACGTGCATAAAAAACCGGAAGTTCCTTATGTTAGTTTGGAACTCTGGGAAGCTAAGCCACACCTCGGGGCGTATCTGACTACTCCAGCATCGCGTCCCCTTCTATCTCTCTCTGCAAGTTGAGAGGGTATTTCCGTGGGGGCTTGGCTCTTGCTCTGTCTTCCCTTTGTTTTGCAAGCGCTCTTTCGCGGGTTCCGTTCTGGCCGGACGCCGCTCGATCCCCTTCGCCCATACTGCTACCAATGGCGCGACCTTTAGGAGTAATTTTAATGGAGTAGAAAGGCACATATCATTCCCATGAGCTGTACAGGACACTGTACGGTTTCAGTATCCAACTCTTTCATGTTTCTGAGGTTGTTGGAACATTAATGTTCTGTATGTAAATGAAGCGGTGTGTATTTATACAAGCACAATTATTCAGTAACCCATGGCAGGTTCTGAGTTCAACAACTAGTAAAAAAAAGCAGCATTCTGGTCTGTGGAATCACCGGGTTGGGGAGGGGAATAACTGGAAGTACTTCGATGTTAATATAATAAAATATGTTCGTGGAGTAACCACAGTAACGAGGTTGTGAATAAAGGCTACGGATCTCTTCATATTGTTAGGAGACTATTGCTGCTTGTAGAAAGCATGTAAGGAGAGGGCGTGTAAATCTCTGGTAAGACCTCAATTAGAATATGGTTTCAGTGTGCTGGATACATACCAGGATTACTCGATCAGAGAAATGAAGAAAAAAGAATCAAAGGAAATAGCACAATGTGTTCTGGGTGATTTCCGACTAATGAGTAGTGTTACGAAATTGTTGTACACTTTGTGCTGGGAAGACCTGAGAGTAAGGAGACGAACTTCCCGATTAAGCGCAATGTTCAGAACAGTCAGTGGAGAGATGGCGTGGAATGGCAGTAGTAGACGAATAAACTTGAGTGGAGTTTTTAAAGGTAAAGTTGGAATTCAAAAAGACAAATTGGGCCAAATATTATTTTACAAGGAGAAAAATTAAGGATTGGATTAATTTATCAAGGGTAATGTTCGATAGATTTCCAAGTTCCTTGAAATTATTTAAGGAAGGATAAGGTAAACAATTAATAGGGAATCCGCCGTCTGGGCAGATCATTGATTGATTGATTGATTGATTGATTGATTGATTGACAGAAGCGACTAAAATCCTCTCCCCGGCAAGGAATCCAACCCAGGAGCCTCCAAACTTAAGGGTGCTGACTTAACCACTCAGCCAAAGACCGAACAACCCCAATTTAATATGAGCAGTCTACAAAACAAATCTTCAGAAGGGAAAATTCGTATGCGGTAAATAGATATATTTCCTCGTGTACCTGTGTAATGAAGTACACTTCGACGAGTAACAATATGCAAGATTTCAAATAGCCCTAACAATATTGTGCTTATTTACAACTACTGCCATAAAATTCCATTTATTAACAACAGAATACAACGTAGAATCAGGTAGCCTCTTTCCTGCTATATTGTTGTGTAGGGAGATTTATACAAGTAGCAGGTGTGGAAACGATGCGTACTCCAAATATCCATGCAAAGTTCATAGCAAACTGATCGTGCGGTACAAAGCAAGCTTGTAGTTTTAGGCGGCTGTTGATATCGTAATCACGGATACAGGATCTCCAGTGTTATGCGAAATTCGAACCAAAGGAATGATACTTTTCACTTTTTAAATTCCACATTTACTTGGCGGTATTTAAGAGAAGCCACTGACGGTACAACTCTACTATTACGCCCCCACTCGTTTATATCCTCACCTATTGCTGCTTGAAATTCCAGGTCCTATTTATCACTTTTTCATTTGTCAAGTAGAGATATAATTCAGTTTGTCTGCCACTTGTGAAGAGAAGAAACAGTAGCCAAGCCGCTAGCCTTCACAGCAAGCAGCGGTGAAAGAGAAACAGAAAAATTATTAATTTCTTAATCTACTCAGCCTGCTTCCTGGTTCCAATTCATTAGTGCAGAGAAGTATATTTCATTGTATGTCGACGTGTTCTCGCAACAGAATCTTATTAGTGAGAATTGATTTAAATATTTCAACCATTTGTTACTTCTCACATTAACATAACCGTAATGAGAAGTTCATCTGTAATAAAAATCGCCTTTCGAAATATTCATGAGACTGGTATTATTATTTCAAGTCAAGACAGCGATTAATTAATCTAACAAATAGCATATCTTTACTTTGTGTTATTTCTGGAGCATTTCTTGTGTACTTGAAAGTGTTGGTGGAATGGAAATGTTAATTATAAAATGTGGGACGTGTTCATGTTGAGTTATATATACGTCACACTGCTCCCAATTGTGACGTAATATACTTGGAAAATGCAAGTAATTTCAGACACAATGAATTAGATTCTTGAATACAAGAAAATGTCACCATAATTAAGAAAATTAACCTCGTGATTACTTGTGGATTCTCATAAATTTCATTAAAAATGAAGCTTGCCTCTGAATTTACTACAACAGCATCTGTCTGGTATTGGTTTATCGTCACACTGTCCTGCTCTATGGCTAAATTATTAGCGTGCTGACCTTTGATCAACGGGGTCCCGGGTTCGATTTTAACCATCATTGATTAATTCCGCTGCAACGGGGCTGGGTGTATGTGTCATATTCATCATTATTTCATCCTCATCAGGATGTGCAGGTCACCTACGGACGTTAAATAAAAAGATCTGCACCTGGCGAGCAGAACATGTCCTCGGACAATCCTGGCATTAAAAACCACACGCCATTTCATGTTATTGTCACACTAACACATCGAAAGTTTCCAACGAGAAGGATAAGAAAGGGAGGGAAGGGATGGTGGAGGCTATGGTCTTAATTAAGATCTAGCTTGGTGTGAAAATGGGACGCTACGTAAAAGTATATTTAGGGCTGCCGATAGTTGGAGACGGACTCATCATCTTCCGAGTGCTAGTTCACAGACACGCACCGGGTTGAGTAGCTCTCATGGTAGAGTGCTGGCCTTCTTGGCTCAGGTTGGCGGGTTGTATTTTAAGGTGCTTATACAGAGTGGTCGAAAACAACCGGGTAAATCAAATGGCGTATGCCTTTTAGTGTGGGGAGTGTCCGATGACAAGTTCGGCTCGCCAGATGCAGGTCTTTTGAGTTTTCTCCCGTAGACGACCTGCGCGTCGTGATGAAGGTAAAATAATGATGAATACGATACATACACCCAGCCCCCGTGCCAGCGGAATTGACCAATTATGGTTAAAATTCCTGACCCTGCCGGGAATCGAACGCGGGGCCCCTGTGACGAAAGGTCAGCACGCTAACCATTTAGCCATGGAGCCGGACAAGAACCGGGTATATGAGGTTTAGAGGGTTGGTCATATTGATAAATAATTTGAAAAAATAATTCGATATCTCAAGCCGTTGTCATTTTATCAGTTGCTGAAGTTTGCGAATCAGATCGCTTCGCGGGTGGATGACAATACACTTTGCGAGGCGGTGTTGCTAAATCTGCACAAGGCCAGCTTGAGACCACTAATCGAAGAAAAACAAAACTTCGCGTCAGAGGATGGATTTGAACACGGACCTTGTTTGATGCTGATTTCTCGGCATGACTCTGAAGCTGGTCTTAAGTCAAGTGCAGATTTAGCAACAATGCCTCACAAAACCCTCTTATATACCCAGTTCACGTTGTTTCTGTCCACCGTGTACACGTCAACCTGATGGTGGTAGATTTTCCAGCTCGTAAAAGAACTCATGTGGGACAAAATTCCGGCAACTCGCATTCTCGAGAAATCGTAAGTACTTAACCACGCAGTCTACTTGCGTCGTTTAGATTTCATAGTGTGTTATAAAGATTTATCTTTAACATCATCAATGTGCCAACGGCCGTATCCGTGTTGAAACACCGGATCTCGTGAGATCTCCGAAGTTAAGCAACATTTGGCGTGGTCAAGATATGGATGAGTAGCCACACGCTGTTGGTGGGAGTTAAGGGAATGGAGGAACGGAAAGGAACTAGCCACTCTACCGTACGTAAACTCCGGCTCAAGCACACCTCTGCGGAGGTTCGGACCTACCTTCGGGCAGAATACACCCTTGGTAATATTTCTCTATTTATTTTCGCTTAATCCATGACTGCAGTACACACGCTTCCCGAAATAGCTACCGTTCGGGAGACAATTCATGAGCGTGACAGTAGAGTATGGAGTTAATTTTGGCTCATCTGTACTAATTTCCTTATCAAACTGTTCTTTGGCTGCTGAGTTACCCATGTTACTGGATACACTCATACCATAAATGGTCTTAAGACACCTACGTTACTGATACTGCATTTCCATTATACGAGGGGTGTAAAGTAGTGGCAACGTAGTCCAGACACTCGCAGGAGATCGGGCATGCGCAAATAAGATATGTGAGTGGTCAGGTGGCTCTGTTGTCGATGTTTAGTGTGCATTTAATGGGCATCCAGTTGGGAGTGTTGTTGCTGTGTGGAAGTGAATGTTGTCGATTTTAATGCTCTAAAGCAGGGCCTCTCAGGGTGCATGCGCGTGGTGCATGCACTGTGCACGGTGCAAAAGACGACTTGGCTTGGTTGACCAGAGTGCAGACCCCCCACTCCTCGATTTGGAGCAATAGCGCTGTCTCTCTCTTTCCTCACGCCTGTCTCGCTCGCTCCGCCTGTCTCCCTCTCCCCCACTTGCGCCGTAGCGCTCCAAATCCGGGCTGAGTTGAGCCGAGTATAGCCGAGTAGAGCCGAGCATAGCCGAGTAGCCCAGAGACGAAGCGTTGATCCGAGCCATACCGAGCGGCACCGAGCGGCACCGATGCACAGTGCACGGAGCTCTTGCGCCTCGCTCTGCACGCGTGAGATTTTGGGCGTTTGAGAGGCCCTGCTCTAAAGCATGTTTTCAAAAGGTGATCATCGTTCGTGGATTAAAATCGAGGTTTCCCGTGGCGTAAAGCATCAGAATATAATGAAGGATGCCGTGAAGCCTGTGGTGAGAATGCATTGTCATATAGGACGGTTGCACGACGGGTCAAAGGCGTTTCGTGAGGGTCGGAATGAGACTGCGGATTTGCACCGCACAGGTCGGCCCGACCGTATATTCCTCAAGATCAGATTGACATCGTGAGTGGTCTTGTTTCCGTTAACCATCGGTGAACTGTCCGAGAATTATCCGTAGAGGTTGGTCTGACGAAATGTCTGAACACGAGGAAAATTGCGTCCCGTTGGGTTCCACATCAACGTACAGAAATGGCACCGGGATGTACTGGCTCGCATCCACCCAGACAGATGTCTGCAGCGTATCGTCGCCATTGATGAGACGTGGGCACGAACCTACAAGACTGAATTAAAGCGGCAACCGAATGGATAGCGTCACCGATATTCGCCACGTCCACAAAAATTTCGACATGAACCCAGACGAGTGAAGCTTATGCTGATTGTGTCCTATTCCGTTAGTGTTCCCGAGTCAGACACTTTCTGGGATTCCTATTCCATCAGTATTCCTGAGTCGGTCAATTGAATAGGATTCCTTTCCCATCAGTGTTTCTGAGTCGGTCACTCTAATGGAATTCCTATTCCATTAGCGTTCTTGAGGCAATCGTGTTACTAGGAATTGTATTCCATTAGTGTCATTGAGTCAGTTATGCTACTAGGAATTCTATTCCATTAGTGTTCTTGAGTCAACCACATTACTGGAATTCTTACTCAGTTACTACTCCTGAGTTGTTTATGTTACCAGAACACGCCGGGTTGAGCAGCTCAGGCGGTAGAGTACAAGCCTTCCGAGCTCCAGTTGGTGGGTTCGAACCCGGATCAGTCTGATGGCATTTAAAGGTTATCATATACTTCAGCCTCGTGTCAGTAGATTTACTGGCACGTTAAAAACTCCTGCGGGACTAAATTTCGACATCTCGGGAGATAGTTCCAACCCCACCGTTAGCAGCCCTGAATGTAATATTCCGTGCTTTCCCATTTTTATCTTAATTAAAGCCACGGTCATTTCCTTTCCGTGCGGCTCCGTAGTGTAACGGTTAGCGATATTAGCTGCTGTCATAAGTGGTCCGGATTCGGGTCTCAGTACTGCCAGAAATTTAAGATTGGCAGGAGGGTTGATGTGTGGTTAAAATCGTACACGCAGCTCATCTCCATAAAAGGTGTGCCTAAAAACCCCCTCGGGACGATGGCACACGTTTTGTCCGGCTCCACGGCTAAATGGTTAGCATGCCGGTGTTTGGTTCTGGAGGGTTCTGGATTTAATTCCCGGCTGGGTCGGAGATTTTATTTGTCATTAGTTAATTCCTATAGCTCAGGGCTGGGTGCTTGTGCCATCTTCAGTATTATAATTCGTCTTAGACAGGGTGGTGTTGGTGGTGGTGGTGGTGGTGGTGGTGGTGGTGGTGGTGGTGGTGGCGGTGATTATTGTTTTAAGAGGAAGTAAAACTAGGCAACCATCAACAACAATCAGAGGGGAAAATTCAAGGGACCCGACATTTCGAAAGATTAAAGTATCGGCCAAAGAAATTCAAGAGTCACGAAGGGCGTGAAAATGAAAAATCTCCCTAGGCCTCGAATGCTCTAATACCGTCAGGGTCGTAAAAGAATAAGAGTTGACCAAGGGAGGTCGGTAAATGTAGATGAAAGCGAGGATCTTGGCACAAGTAGTGGAAGCAATAAAAGGACTCAGCTAAGGGCTTCGTGGTCACCAATTAAGAGCCCCTGGGACCCCGTATATTCTTCTTTTACGACAGGCAGGGGATACCGTGGGTGTTATTCTATCGCCCTCACCCACAGGGCGGATCTGAGGTAGGGACCCAGTCTTACTGACGTGCAGGTGGTCTCTACGCCGTCAACTCGAAAGACCTAGACCAGACCACTTCGGAGGCCACACGCTATTATTATTATTATTATTATTATTATTATTATTATTATTATTATTATTATTATTATTATTATTATTACTGGATATGTTGTTTTCGTTTTTCCAAGGGTCCACTTTTGGTAATGGATGAGAAGGTATGATTATCTAGTTGAAGTTCCCTTTAAAAGAAAAATCAACGGCAAAAATTTGAAAAATGGGAATTTTTCAACTACCCTTTAAGACGTCGCTGACTAGACACACTGTATAGAAATTGTGCCTGTGAGAACAAGTCTTTGTTTTAAGTCGTCGTCACTATATTTCATTCCAGTCTTTCAATAATGAAAGCACGGAAATTACGTAACTGGTAGACATTCTCCCTCAGCGAAGCACATTAAGAATTCTGCACAAGTTGAAAATTAGGAAACGTGTTTTATTAGAAGTTGGCGATAAATAAAAGAGACTTTAATAATTCATTTCATTACACATTTAAAAGACAATGCCAGTTACAGTACTTTTCTTATTAATTTGCTCCCGATTCGAAATTAATTTAAGCAAAAATAAAAAATCTTGAAATTGAACTAACAAGGAATGACATTTTAATATTGTTTCTTTCCTCGCGGTGTAGAGCATTTCTTGTTATAAACACGGTGTACAATAACTCTTACATTATAGTTGATATGTATCAATAAAATATTGAAAGAAAAAACTCCCGAGAGGTGATGTAGAAAGTGAGGTTAGGTTGCCCCTCTCTTCGTTCACTCCCTTTTATCGCTCTTCTAGTCAATCAGCGCTCGACCCCCTTTCACCCTCGCTTCTCTCGCCAGCCTTAAAAACGATCCATTGTGTGAGCCTGTGGTTATCTAAATTGCTCTTTCGATGTTGTGAGCGAGAAGGGTGGAGAAGAGAGAGAGAGTGTGTGAGAGAGAGGGATGGAGCGTCGCCTAGAGCTTTTCACTTTGGCCGCCAGGATCGCAGCGTCACGTCGCATCTTTCACCTTCCCCACTTTTCCTACTCGCATCGCAAACTAATTTCCTCTCCCTTTCTTGCCGGAACTTTTACCCTTTATCCCCTTCTCTGTAATTCCTCGAGGAGCGCACAAGATATTCGTAAAATGCATTCAAGCTTCAACCGACTCAAGGATTCACATTATTATCATCCGAATTTCAATATCCGTGTTCCCATATGCTCAAGTCAGCTGCTGTAATAACTGGAAGCCAGAATTCTCTCTTCAGGAAATAGCTGTCTTTAGTTAGACTAAGTTTTTCTAAAGAGACACTGTCATGAAACTTGTCTTGTTCTCGTCAAGCTGCGATGTGTTTGCTCCCTCAAGCTATACCACCGAATACTGCGTAGCTCCAGGAGACTCAAAAGACCTCACACAATACCAGTGAGATCTACGTTAGAGATACATACAGTATAATATTTTTCATACCCAAAACAAGACTACGTCCATTCCAATTTTTTTCCTTCCTTTTTTTGAAAATTGCCCTATTTTGGAAGTATTATTACACAAGACAACAGATGTAGCATGGAGATCAAGAGGAGGATAGCACTGGTCATACTAGCGTTCATCAACAAACGAAATCTGCTGGCAATTAAGCACCAGGACATCCAAGTCAGTAAAAGCTTTGCAAAATTTGTTGTCTAGCGCGTGCTGTTGTACGGTTCTAAATCCTGGATTAAATTAAGACAGGAAACGGATAGAAGATTTTGTAATGTGGATATGGAGACGAATGCGGAAGATCAACTGAACAGGAAAGAGCAAAAATGAAAGCCGTCCTAAATGAAATCAGACAGGAGAGAACTTCTCATCAAGATACTGAAAAGGACGGCTCATTCCTTTGGCACACCCTGAGATATAACAGCTTCGTAACCAATATTATTCTGGAAAATGTTTTGTAAAGACTGGGTGAGGAAGACCAAAAACCACGTATATTCACGATCCGACGCTAAATCTCAGATATAACACATATCATGAGATGAAACATGAAGCTGAAGACAGGAGATTATGTTTGCATCGACAAGGTATTGCCTTTAGTAAATAATTAACTCCCTTCTTACAAGATGAAGTCTTAAATAACTCAGATTTACCACAAATAAGCTGTGATCATAGAAGCTTGATTACAGAACGTTTTGCTTTCCGTGGGTCCAGAAAGTGTTAACTGACGAGCGTAAGCAACCTCAGAAAGACATCTGTTCCAAACTTCTGGAATGGTACACAAACGAGAGGAAAAATAGTGAGAGCAGATGAAACATGCGGACGAAGAGACCATTCAAGGAGTGTCACTAACAGATTTCACATTGCAGGAATAAATTCGAGAACATGCCTTCTGCAGGTAAAGTCATGACGATAGAGTTCTGAAACAAGTACTGGATCTGTTTTTTGAGGAGACAGATAGTACGGTTAATTCAGAGCGGTGAGTGGAATCACTGGATAAGATGTATTCAGGAGGTTCGATCGAAATGAAAATGAATCTTCTTCTTCTTCCTCAGCGCTTGTCCCTCAGTGTGGTGGGGTCTACATTTTTGGCTTCGTTCCTTCACTTGCCACGATCCTATGCGTGATCGGGATGTAGACCTACTATCACCAGGTCGATTTTGGTATTCTTGCTGATCGTCTTCCCACAACTTCAAACCTCTTCCTCCGGCAGATGTGCTGTCTACAGGAAGCATGTTTCCGTACCGTCGTAGTTGCTTTCCCTCATCTTGTCTGTAACTGGTGACATGATCGTGGAGTGCCAGGCCCGATGTCCAGCGAAGCATTCTGGTTTCCATAAAGGTAAGTCGATGTTCTGCTTCTTTTGCTGTAGACCAACGCTCTACACAATGTAGTGCAACTGGACAGATGACAATCAAATATAATTTTTTTTACTTTAAACGCTCTTATCACAGAGCACACCACTCGTAGACCACCGCTTCAGCTACGCATTACTGACGTGCTTAACTGTTTCGGTACTTGTAGAAAAATGGATGACATCCTCTAATGGTGTGGATTTCAGGGACATTCCATGCCTCTGTTAATCTCTTCTTTATTTTACTTCCACTTCCAATCTATTCTCCCTCCTTCGTCTTGTGTATTGTCTCTGTGTCTTGTTTCTTCAGTTTTGTTGTCATTCCGATTCATCACATCTTTCCTTCTATTTTTTATTCTCTTAAATGAGTAGTGAGAATATTCTGGATACTACGACTTTGTTTATGGGCATCTTTTTTATTATTAATTTTTTATTTTATGTTGTTCTATGTATATTATATAGGTTTTTGTGGCACCAAAAAGCTTATAATTAATATTAAGGGCATCTAGTTAAACAAGCTGCTAGGTTAAGTGACCAAACATCCCAGTTTTTCGAAACATGTACGATTTCGGCCGAAAAATTCCGTTTTGGTTAACCTTTCCCCGGGAATACCAAAATCTCCGATTTTAGATTTCATAAATGATTATCGTCACATGGAGTAAACTACAGTAGGCTATTTACATTATTATCTGATAGAAATGTCACACAGAAGTTCCTACGTGACAAGCATGACGATGATTCAGTCACTGTTGCCACACATTTGTGCATCCCTCAAGAGACGAATCATGCACATTAAATGACATACATGGTTCCTAATTTTGATCTAAGAAAATAAAACCGTATACCTAAAATTAAATGAAACAATATTATTTAAAATATCTTAAAGTGCAATTTTTATTAAAGATTATCATCGTTATTATTATTACTATTAATTATTAATTATTGTTGTTACATAGACACACTTCCTCAATTTAGAGGCTTCCGTAAGCACAGGTGAAGGAAAGCACACTAAGCGTGTGCACTGTTATGAAAAAGAAACACAGTTCATTCGATTTTTAAGAAAAGAAGGCGTTTTCTTGATATGCGTGATCAAAAAGTAATAGAATAAAACATTCTGTTGGATTTAGAAGAACATTACCTATGACAGTTTCATACAATGCTTGCAGAAAGTGAAGTCATCTATACGGGGTGTTAGGGGTATACGTGCAGATATTAAGCTAGACGGCAAAGAAAAATACATCTCACAATATATGCTATGCACTTTTTACCTTGTCCTATTAGTTTGCCCATAACTGAGCCAAATATTTCAGGACCTAATGTGTTTTGAACGGCCGTAGCAGGATATGCCGGTTACGTCATTCTGTCCACGCGTAGTGGAAGCACAGTAGCAGAGTATAGGGCTTGTTGAACCTGTTTCTTATCGCAGGCCAACGCATGTTGTTGTGCACTTCCCCTAAAGCCTTGGCAAGTAGGAGAGGATGACTCACGTGCCAAGCCACTTGCTGTACTCGAAAAGCGGTCTAGGGTACTCTGTGTGAAATGTACACAGAATCCTTACAGTGACCTCGAAGATACGTACCAGCACATACATGCGAATCAAGTATTGTGTAGTTGTGTGTGATTTTTAAGACGTCAATGGCATTACTCAGTGATCCAAGCTGACAAAATGAAAGGAAATAGTTAATAAGTAAATTAAAAATGAGCGCAACATTTCTGTGCTCTTATTGCGACAGTCCACGATGAATTTCTGACAATAGACAATGCGAGTTTTCTATGCTTATTCATAAACTTTTCAGGTCAGTGAAAGGACGGTGGACACTGAAAGAAAAGGTTGTAAGTATTCAGTCATACTGTTATTAATGAGACAGATTTCAAAAACCGTAGCTGCAAATATGCGTGAACATTGCTCGAAGGAAAAATAGCTACTGTGGATTTGCTTTGCTAGTTACTTTACGTCGCACCGAGACAGATAGGTCTTATGGCGACGATGGGACAGGAAAGGGCTAGGAGTGGGAAGGAAGCGGCCGTGGCCTTAATTAAGGTACAGCCCCAGCATTTGCCTGGTGTGAAAATGGAAAACCACGGAAAACCATCTTCAGGGCCGCCGACAGTGGTGTTCGAACCTGCTATCTACCGAATACTGGATACTGGCCGCACTTAAGCGACTGCAGCTATCGAGCTCGGTCTACTGTGGAATTGCCGCCGGGCATTTCTAATAGAAGGCTTATTCTTCTTTTTCCTAATCTGTTTACCCTCCAGGGTTGGTTTCCGGACTCACCACTACCGCCTCAAGGGCAGTGTCCTGGAGCGTGAGACATTTTCCTAATCTGTTTACCCTCCAGGGTTGGTTTCCGGACTCACCTCTACCGCCTCAAGGGCAGTGTCCTGGAGCGTGAGACATTGGGTCGGGGGATACAACTGGGGAGAATGACCAGTACCCCGTCCAGGCGGCCTCACCTTCTATGCTGATCAGGGGCCTTGCGGGGGAATGGGGAGATTGGAAGGGATAGACAAGGAAGAGGGAAGGAAGCGGCCGTGGCCTTAAGTTAGGTACCATCCCGGCATTTGCCTGGAGAAGTGGAAAACTACGGGAAACCACTTTCAGGATGGCTGAGGTGGGAATCGAACCACCTCTACTCATTTGACCTCCCGAGGCTTAATGGACCCCGTTCCAGCCCTCGTATCACTTTTCAAATTTCGTGGCGGAGCTGGGAATGGAACACGGGCCTCTGGGGGGTGGCAACTAATCACACTAACCACTATACCACAGAGGTGGACAGAAGGCTAATTACTGGACAGTAAGTGCCGATAGGTAATGTAACGGACCCGTTTAATTAAAACTTCCGTAATAATAATGTTACTACTACTACTACTACTACTACTACTACTACTACTATCTTAACGTTTCACTAACTAATTTTCACGGTTTTCGGAGACGCTGAAGTGCCAGAATTTTGTACCGCAGTACTTTTTTAAATGCAAGTAAATCCACAGACACGAGACAGGCGTATTTCAGCACCTTCAAATACCACCGAACTGAGCCGCCATCGAACCTGCCAAGGTGGGATCAGAAGACCAGCGCTCTATCGTCCGAGCTACTCAGACCGCCATTGGAGCTTAGAGTAAGTTGATCGTGCGGTTAGGGGCGCGCAGCTGTGAGCTTGTATTCTAGTGATAGTGGGTTCGAACTCCACTGTCGGCAGCCAGGAAGATGGTTTTTCGTAGTTCCCCATTTTCACATCAGGTAAATGCTGGGACTGTACCTTTATTAGACTTCGAACGCTTCCTTCCCACTTGTATCCCTTTTCTCTCCCATCGTTGTCGTAAGACCTATTTGTGTCGGTGCGACGTAAAACAATTTGTAAGTACATGTTTCGGTAATTTCGGAGACATGTCTGCAATTATAATATTAATAATAATTCGGACCTGTTAAAAGTTCACTATTTTCTTTAGTGTTTTCTGACAGATTACGAGCTACGATGTTTGAGTGGGGCGATTAACTTTTATTTTCATAATAGTTAGTAATAATAGACTAACACAGTTTTTATAATAATATTGTTACTGGCTTTTCGACGGATGCAAGCTGACAGCTGCGCGCTCCTAATCGCACGGCCAACTCGCCCAGTAATAATAATAATAATAATAATAATAATAATAATAATAATAATAATAATAATAATAATAATAATAATAATAATAATAATAATAATAATAATAATAATAATACATCTTTACGTGCCAATGGAGACGCGCGGTGTCGGAATTTTGCCCACAGGTATTCTTTAACGTGCCTGTAATCTACCGATCAGAAGCGGTCGTATTTGAGCACCTTGAAATACCAGCGGACTGAGCCAGGATCGAGCCTGCTAAGTTCATGAAACCAGTGCTTGAACAGTCTGAGCCACTCAGCCTGGCAACGTTTATTTTGATACGTTTAATAGGCACTGCAAAATCAGCAGTAAGCTAGAAGGCTTTCATTTACATTTAAAGTTCTCTTCGGTTGGAAGCACGAAAGGAAGGTACGTCTAATTCATTTATGTTCATAACATGTCCCTTACTTGTATGAAGTAAAACGTTCGATGTGTTTTGACATTTCAGTTCCGATACTACTCACTTGGAAATCATATCCCATGCATTCTTTCGTTGACGTAATAAACTTTATTTACATAGACGTCAACGCGGGATGTTTCTGCATACGGCGAGTTGCACTCCCAAAAGACCATGATATTGAAATCGCACTGTGGGAAAATATTCCACGTAAGCAGTTCGACAAAAGCACTAAACGTGTCTCGTGTCGATTCCGTTGTCTGCTGTACCTAGGGAAGGGGATGTGGCTGGACGGGTTCCCCGCCCCTACATGAAACCGGTCTGTCTGACCTTGACCTGAATAACAGCTGTCAGAGATGCGAATTATCGTCTGTACTAGTACGCGAGTTACTTCGTAGTAGTAGAATCAGTAGTATTACTTGAATAATGCCAGTGTATGAATACCACGAATACCATGATATGCTGCTAGTGTATCGTGTGGCAGAACAGAACACGGGTCGCCCTTCATGAATCTATCGGGAAAGGCTTCGAGCAATTTATATTTTGTTTTTTATTCACTACGAGTTAAAACAGAGGACACTTTGATTTTAAGGGCCGATGACATTAAGACAGCAATCATCATCATCATCATCGTCGTCGTCGTCATCATCATCATCATCACGTATAAATATTCAATAAAATAATTGTTTTATATTCATCACTACTGAAATAGGAAGTATAAGTTAACATTTAACTTAAGAAGGTTGCCTAGAGTGTACGTTCGTAAATCCGTACTTTTCTATTCGAGATAGTCTTGTTACCGTCCACCTGGAATTACGGAGCCCGTACTGTGTGGTAGTTATTTTTCTACAACAGAGTGTTACTCATGCGACTGTAGTTCCTACGACCACGCCACTCTTATGTCTGTGTCACTAATGTGCGCTTTGTTCGGCTCTGTACTGCTTGACCATGTGGCTCTCGTTACCTTCTTCTGCCACTTCTTCTACTGCAGCCTTATGTCTTATTCTACCGACATCACCTTAACACGCAGTAGCGTAATCTGTTGCGATTTACCGAGCTCGATAGCTGCAATCGCTTAAGTCCGGCTCCATGGCTAAATGGTTAGCGTGCTGGCCTTTGGTCACAGGGGTCCCGGGTTCGATTCCCGGCAGGGTCGGGAGTTTAACCTTAATTGGTTAATTTTGCTGGCACGGGAACTGGGTGTATATGCCATCTTCATCATCATTTCATTCTCATCACGACGCGCAGGTCGTGGATACAGGTGCTTATGTACCACAACATCACCGGCTTTCAGGCCGGCTCCTTGGCTAAATGGTTAGCGTGCTGGTCCTTGATCACAGGGGTCCCGGGTTCGATACGCAGCGGGGTCGCGAATTCTAACCATCATAGGTTAATTTTGCCGGTACGGGGGCTGGGTGTGTGTGTTGTCTCATCATCAATTCATTCTCATTACGACACGCAGGTCGCCTACGAGTGTCAAATCGAAAGACCTGCTTCTGGCGAGCCGAACTTGTCCTCGGACACTCCCGGCACTAAAAGCCATACGACATTTCATTTCAGCGTGGCCAGTGTCCATTATTCGTGAGATAGTGGGCTCGAACCCCTCTCTCGGCAGCCCAGAAGACGGTTTTCCGTGGTTTCCCATTTTTACACCAGGAAAATGCTGGGGCTATACCTTAATTAAGGCCACGGCCGCTTCCTTCCCTGTCCTAGCCTTTCCAGTCCCATCGTCGCCATAAGGCCTATCTGTGTAGGTGCGACGTAAAGCCAATAGCTGCTGCGATTTGTTATTAGCACCATAATAGTAAAATGTAATATAGTTGTGGCGGAATCTTCTTAGATACCTTCGATATCTGTGGATTGTGTATAATTTGATAACTCATCTGTACTCATGAAAGCGACCGTCGGCCTGGCGTTCAGGTTAATAGCTACATCTCTCTAACGCGTAACCTTGATTATGTTTCTTAGATTTGCTGATGTGTATGTTTGATGTTTATACCCAGTACGAGATTACAGCTGACTCATCCCCACGAGCTTGACCTGGTTCTCGTCTTAAGCATAGTAATCTGTAGGTAACTACTGCGTCCGATGCTAACTCACGTGACATACATTTCATCTTGTTTCCTCTTAAACCACGCGTATTTTACTATTTTCTTCCACGTATTTCAGCTTTTAATTACGGTACCTGATAATAATAATAATAATAATAATAATAATAATAATAATAATAATAATAATAATAATAATAATAATAATAATAATAATAATAATAATAATAATAATAATAATAATAATAATAATAATAATAATAATAATTGCTTTACGTCCCACTAACTACACCGAGCTCGATAGCTGCAGTCGCTTAAGTGTTGCCAGTATCCAGTAATCGGGAGATAGTGGGTTCGAGCCCCACTGTCGGCAGTCCTGAAGATGGTTTTCCGTGGTTTCCCATTTTCATACCAGGCAAATACTGGGGCTGTACTTTAATTAAGGCCACGGCCGCTTCCTTCAAACTCCTAGGCCTTTCCCATCCCATCGTCGCCATAAGACCTATCTGTGTCGGTGCGACGTAAAGCCCCTAGCAAAAAGACCTATCTGTGTCGGTGCGACGTAAAGCAAAATAGCAAAAAACTACTTCTACGGTTTTCTGAGACGCTGAGGTGCCCGAATTTAGTCCCGCACGAGTTCTTTTTATGTACCAGAAAATCTGCCGACACGAGGCTGACGTGTATTTGAGCACCTTCAAATACCACCGGACTGGGCCAGAAGTTGGAGTCAAAAGGCCTGCACCTCAACCGTCTGAGCCACTCAGCCCGGAAGGAGGTACGAAATATAGGTACGTTTAATTTATTTAGTTGTATAACATGTCCATTATTCATTTGAAACTAAACGTTCGATGTGTTTCGATAATTCAATTCCGATGCTACTCATTTGGGCATCCCATGACTGTTTTCGTTGGCGTAAGGAACTGCCATCTTTCTTCTACCTTTACGCAATGCACAACGGGGATCGTACCGTATTTCACGTCCTGGCGCGCTTATACCAACCAATAATTATATCAGTCGTACTGGTCCCTCACCGATACAGGTTTTCAGGTCATTTCCATACTCACTAGACCACGGGGCTGATGACCACAGATATCCCAACCCCCTAAATGACAAAACAGCAAATGAACCAGTATTAACGCTGAGAATTCGGTACATCTTCAGGGTCCGAAACCGATGACCAGGGTTGTCTGAAGCCCCTAAGACGGAAACTAAATACTGACAACAACGAACCCAGTCTGGCGAGAATGTAACGTAATATGGCATACACTACTGTAGTAGTCACCTTCAGCTGTTATCATAGCTCAGTGGCTCTTAAACATAAAACCAGTTTGACAAGTATGTTACGTAACATCTCGTGCAATACATTGGCAGCGTTCAGCTGTTACAGTAGCACACTTGCTTGTAAACATAAACAGAAACCAGTTTGGCACGAATGGCGCGTGACTCGCCTGTTCTCAATGCGAAGCTATTCATTCACAAGAACAAGTCATACTACCTATTCTAAAAACATCGTATCTTTTTGCTCTCGAAAATAACTTCCGAGGATTACTAAAAGTTTGATATATAGTGGTTCGTCACATCGTTCTCTATTGCTAGAAGAAATATCTGCAGGTATACACCTAACACCCTGTATATATAAAATAGCTTGTCCTGACTGACTGACTGACTGACTGATTCATCATCGCCGAGCCAAAACTACTGGACATAATGAAATGAAATTTTGGGAATACATTCATATTAAGATGTAGGTGCTCGCTAAGAGAGGATTTTTGGATATTCCGTTGCTAAGGGGGTGAAAAGGGGGGGGGGTGAAGTTTTAAAATGAGTGCACCTATATCTCAAAATTTTAAAAGTTTACAAATGTAAAAATTGGTATTTAGAATCTTCTTTGAAAATAAGGAAACACGTATTTTTTTGTTTTCAGAAAATCCCAATAGGAGGGGTGAAAAAGGGTGAAAATGGGGGAAAATGTGTTGAATGCCTTTAATCAGGATACCGGTACTTATATCTCAGAAACTGAAGATATTACAGACCTGAAAATTGGTACTTTTGATCTCTTTTAAAAATAAAGAAACACGTATTTTTTTGTTTTTGGAAAATCTAATTAATGGGAGGGTGAAAAGGGGGTGAATTTTTAAAATGAGTGAATCTATATCTCCAAACTTTTAAAGTTTGCAGATGTAAAAATTGGTATTTAGAATCTTCATTAAAAATAAAGAAACACGTATTTTTTTGTTTTCGGAAAATCGCAATAGGAGGTGTGAAAAGGGGTGAAAAATGGGTTGAATGCCTTTAATGAGGCTACTTATATCTCAGAAACTGAATATATTATAGACCTGAAAATTGGTGTTTGGGATCTCCTTTAAAAATAAAGAAACACGTATTTTTTTGTTTCTGGAAAACCCAATTAAGGGGGTAAGAAAGGGGTAATATTTTAAAATGAGTGTATCTATATCTCAAAACTTTTAAAGGTTATAGGTGTAAACACAGGTATTTAGAATCTCCATTAAAGATAAAGAAACACGTACATTTTGTTTTCGGAAAATCCTAATAGGAAGGGTGGAAAAGGTTGAAAAAAGGGTCGAATGCATTTCATGAGTCTACTTATATTTCAGAACCTGAAGATATTACAGACCTGAAAATTGGTGTTTGGGATCTCCTTTAAAAATTAATAAACACGTATTTTTTGTTTGTGGAAAATACAATTAATGGGGGGGGTGAAAAGGGGGTGATTTTTTAAAATGAGTGTATCTATATCTCAAAACTTTTTAAGTTTATAGATGTAAAAATTGGTATTTAGAATCTCCTTTAAAAATAAAGAAACACGTATTCTTTTGTTTTCGGAAAATCCCAATAGGAAGGGTGTAAAAGGGTGAATAATCCTTTCATGAGGATACTTATATTTCAGAACCTGAAGATATTACAGACCTGAAAATTGGTATTTTGGATCTACTTTAAAAGTAAAGAAACAGGTATTTTTTCGTTTTTGGAAAATCCAAATATTGGGGGGTGAAAACGGGGGTGAATTTTTTAAAATGAGTGTGTCTACATCTAAAAACTTTAAAATTTACAGATGTAAAAATTGGTGGTTAGAATTTCCTCTAAAAATAAAGGAACACGTATTTTTTTGTTTCCAGTAAGTCCTAATAGGAGAGGTGTAAAAGGGTGAAAAATGGGTTGAATGCCTTTAATGAGGATACACATATCTCAGAAACGAAAGATATTACGGAACTGATAATTCGCATATGGGATCTCCTTTAAAAATAAATGAACACGTATATTTTAGTTTTTGGAAAAGCCAATTAATGGAGGTTAAACAGGAGTGACAAATTGGGGTGAATTTTTTGAAAGACTATATCTACAGAATATCTTGGAATCGTAAAATGTTACAGACGTAAAAAGTGGGTGTAAATCTCCTGTAAATGTAAAGAAATATAGGTTATTTGTTTTTGGAAACTCTACTTAAGGGGAACCCAAAAGGGGTGAAATTTTAAAATGAGAATTTTTACGGATATCTAAAAAACTTAACGTGTTACAGAAGTGAAAAATGGTATTTTTTATCTCTATTAAACATAAAGAAAAGTGTATTTTTAGTTTTCGGAAATACCACTTGGGTGGAGGGCGGGGGGGGGGGGGTAAAAGTGACTGAAAATGGTGATGAATTCTTTTAATTAGGCTACTGATATCTCAAAAATGAAGATGTTACAGAAGTGAAATTTGATATTTGCAATCTGCTTTAAAAGTAAAGAAACACGTATTCTCGGAAAATCCAATGAAGGGGGGGGGGGGGTGAAAGAATTGAAACATTAGTTGACTTAATTGTATGAGAATACATACATCTAATACTAAAGTTGTTACAGACGTGAAAATTCGTATTTGGATCTCCTTTAAAAACAAAGAAAAAGGCGTTTTGGTGGGGAAACCATCTTGGAGGGCGGGAGTGTAAAGGAGTTGAATTCCTTTCATGAGGACACATAAATCAAAAACTGAAGAAGTTAGAGTCGTGATAATTGGTATTTAGAAGATCCTTTACTATTAAAGAAACAAGTATTCTTTGCGGGAAAATTCATTTAGGGGGAGGAGAGATTATTGTGAAATGAAGTAAAAAAAAGTAAATTATTTTTATGTGGATACTTATATCTCAAAACTGAAGGTAATAGACGTGAATATTGGTGTTTGGAATCTCCCTTAAACATAAAGAAACAAGCATCCTTTTAATTCTTTTTCTGGGGGGGGGGCTGTAAATAAACTTAACGGCGGTGGGGTGTAGAAGGAGGTGAGACCAATTGATTTTACTGTTATTAATGTACTTATAAGGATCCTCCGTTGCTCAGGCGGCAGCGCGCCGGCCTCTCACAGCTGGGTTCCGTGGTTCACATCCCGGTCACTCCATGTGGCATTCGTGCTGGACAAAACGGAGGCGGGACAGGTTTTTCTCCGGATACTCCGGTTTTCCCTGTCATCAGCCATTCCAGCAACACATAATAATAATAATAATAATAATAATAATAATAATAATAATAATAATATTCCGGACCGCCGTCAAATTGCGGACCGCGATGGAAACGGCTCCTGGACGGGTAATGACTAAGAATGCAGTCCGGTCGCGGGTTCAGTGCCGCCAAGGCACCCAGTATGACAGCACGCTGGATCTCCTGAAGGATTATATCCGTATTAAAATATTATAGGAAAAGATGGCAAAGATTTACGGACCCAACTGACCTGGAGGAATACCTGAGCCTAACCCGGGAAGTACGAAATCGATTGCTGGAAAGGAAGATTTAAAAATGGGAGGAAACGTGCCGTAAAATAATAGATCGGGAATTTTGATGGATTCTCGCAGAGAACGAGTCAGATCGCGAATTTCGGCGGATTATATATCTAAAACAATAAGCATTCAATTATAAATTTCAGTATAATACCGTAGCGAAGCACGGGTATTTTGCTAGTCATCAATAAAGTTATTAGGTGGAACGTCTTTCAGAACTCAACGAATATTTTTCGATATTGTGCCCATACTCCTTATTAGCAACACTACGACTTTTATTGTTTTAAATTCATATGCTTGTTTGTAGAAAGGACTTGTGGACTCATATCGTCACTGTTCGAGCAAACCCTCATATCTGACGATGCTCTTCATATCTATTATTTCCTTGATTGGTCGCGCCTACCAGACACAAATGGATATTCAGTCTATCAGAACAATTTTCGTTGTGTTTATTTTCCTATGCAGGCGTGTAAAGGGAAATGAACCTTACTGTAACGTACTGTAGGAATGTATGATTGCATGATGCATTTACACACACCTACAGTACAATGCATTTAAGGTTCATTTTCCTTTACACGTTAGCATAGGTAAATGAACGCAACGAACTTTGTTCTGATGGTGGGGTCAAATGAGGCAGATGGAGGAGGAAAGAATGTAAAGAATACAATTGTTCTGACATGATTTCTGTATTTTCTACGCTCTTTTTCGGGGTGCAAACCACTATCACCTACACGCAATGATAAGTTAGCTGGTCAGTTTGAGGTGAAATGAAATGGCGTATGGCTTTTAGTGCCGGGATGTGTCCGAGGACTTCGGCTCGCCAGGTGCAGGTCTTTTGATTTGACTTCCGTAGGCAACTTGCGATGAAATGACGATGAAGACGACACATACACCCAGTCCCCGTGTCAGAGGAATTAACCAATTATGGTTAAAATTCCTGACCCTGCCGGGAATCGAACCCGGGACCCCTGTGACCAAAGGCCAGCACGCTAACCATTTAACCATGGAGCCGGACAGTTTGAGGTAAAACGCACCAAGTCCAGTATACTTGCAAAACAAATGGAAAAAAATATTACCGGGCGAGTTCGGCCCCGCTGTGTAGGGGGCAACGTGTCCACCTGTCACCCGGCAGCCACGGGTTCGATTCCCGGCCGGGTCAGGGGTTTTAAATTGTAAATGATTAATATCTCTGTCCTGGCGACTGGATGTTTGTGTCGTCCTTAACGTTCCTTTCCTCACATTCAACACTTTACACTTCCGCCATTTACATCTTACACGCAGATTCCTCACACATCGTGCAAGTAGGGGCAAAAGATCTCCATAGGTCGAGGCCCCGAACAAAAAGCATTTTAAAAAAGTACCGGGCGATCTAGCAGTGCGGTTAGAGGCATGCAGCTGTGAGCTTGAATCCGGGAGATATTGGGTTCGGATCCTACTGTCGGCAGCCATGAAAATGGTTTTCCATGGTTTCCCATTTTCACATCAAGCAAATCCTGGGGATGTACCTTAATTAAGGCCACGGCCGCTTCCTTCCAACTCTCTAGTCGTTTCCTATCCCATCGTCGCCATAAGACCTACCTGTGTCAGTGCGACGTAAAACCACTAGGTAAAAAAATAAATAATTAAATTGAAGAAGGTGTTAAAACGTCGAACAATGTTTGTGCTATTATGTGAAATTAGTTTATGATGCTTTTCTTTCAAAAGTGGATAAGTGAAACGAACACTGTAAAACATTCTTTCAAGTTGCTTGTAAAATTGCAGTTGTGACCTCAGGGGCACTGCATTTCGATTTACGGATGCACTAGATTCATCAAAGTAGCTTGCAGACTGAATGCTGTCTATAATAGAGATAGATAGATAGATGTCTTTATTAGCATAGTTAAGGCCATTCGGCCTTCTCTTACACTAAACCAATTAGTATATATTAGAGTCATAAATAATACTACCGTAATTATTACTCGATAAAACACAATTACACACAATCAAGGCACACTGATCTGCCAGAACATTATGACCACCTACCTAATAGCCGGTATGTACACCTTTGGAATAAATAACAGTGGCAACGCGTTTTTACACGGAAGCAATGAGACCTTGGTAGGTCGCTGGAGAGAGTTCGCATCACATCTGCTCATACAAGTCACCTAATTCCAGTAAATTCAGGGGAGGCGGGCGATGAGCTCTGACGCCATGTTCAATCACATCCCAGATATGGTCAATCGAGTTAAGATCTGGTGAGTTGGGGGGCCAGCTCATCAATCGCAACTCGCCACTGTGTTCCTCGAACCATTCCATCACACTCCTGGCCTTGTGGCATAGCGCATTATCTTTTTGAAAAATGCCACTGCCGTTGAGGAACATGATCGCCATGAAGGGGTGTACGTGGTCTGCAACCAGTGCACGATACTTCTCGGCCGTCATGGTGCCTTGCACGAACTCCACTGGATCCATGGATGCCCACATGCATGTTCCCCAGAGCATATTGAGCCGTCGCCAGCTTGTCGCTGTCCCGCAGTACAGGTGTCAAGGAGCTGCTCCCCTGGAAGACGACGTTTTTGCGCCCTCCCATCGGCATAATGAAGAAGGTATCGGAATTCATCATACTGTGCAACGCTCTGCTACTGCGCCAACGTCAAGTGACGATGATCACGTGCCCATTTCAGTCGTAGTTGCCGATGTCGTGGTGTTAACATTGGCACATGCAGGGATCATCGGCTGCGGAGGTTCATCCTTAGGAGTGTTTGGTGCACTGTGTGTTCCGACTCTTCCCAGCATTAAAGTCTGATGTTAGTTCGCCGCCTGCCCAGCCTACGACATTGGACATCTGTAATGAGGGGTGGCCGCCCAACCCCTCAACGTTTGGATGTGGTTTCACCTTGGTTTCGCCACTTGTTGAAAACACTCACCACAGCACTACTCGAACACCCGACAAGTCGTGCAGTTTTCGAAATTCTCATGCCGAGCCTCCGAGCCATCACAATCTGCCCTCGGTCAAACTCAGATAGATCGCGCGCCTTCCCCATTCTACATACGGATAGCACGCTCATTGATACTAGTGCGTGTGTCTAACTAGCAGTCATTCTCGTCAGGTGACGCTGCTATCGCCTGGACGGGTTTACATCGATAGTAGGTAGGTGGTCATAATGTTCTGACTGATCGGTGTAGGCTATATTATACTGTAACTGAAATAAATTTCCACCCCAGTGAGACACACACAAAACAGCAATAATAATAATAATAATAATAATAATAATAACAATAATAATAATAATAATAATAATAATAATAATAATAATAATAATAATAATAATAATAATAATAATAATAATAATAATAATAATAATAATAATAATAATAATAGCTAGTAATGTTATTGTAATAGCACGGTCAATGAAAGTCCAGAAATGCACAGTTCACTCGTATCTTGCTGTACCGCTCTTTTAAATGACACCGTGGTTGGTATTTCTCTGACGTACCGGGCGAGTTGGCCGTGCGGCTAATGGCGCGCAGCTTTGAGCTTGCATCCGGGAGATACTGGGTTCGAATCCCACTGTCGGCAGCCCTGAAGATGGTCTTCCGTGGTTCCCATTTTAACACCAGGCAAATGCTGGGGCTGTACCTTAATTAAGGCCACGGCTGCTTCCCTCCCACTCCTAGACCTTTCATCTCCCATCGTCGCCATAAGACCTATCTGTGTTGGTGCGACGTAAAGCAAATTAAAAAAACCCTTATTTTACGTCATCCGGTAAAAGGTTCCATTCTCGTGCGGCAAACACAGAGAATGAGTTGTTATATGGGACAGTTCGATGGTGAGGAATGACGAGCAGGTTTGATGTTTGAGCCCTTGTATCTCTGTTATGAACATTTGAAAAGTAATGGAAACGCGAAGAAAGGTGATGGGGAAGATGTAGTAAGAAATCGATGGAGGAGAGACAAAGTATGATGGTTGCGACGAACATGGAGTCGCGACCAGTTTAGTTTTAGGAAAGACACGAAGTCATATTTTCTTAAATTGCATATATATCTCACAATGCATTTTGAGCGTGCTGTAGCCTTAGGGAGAATTCCGACTTTAATATTTGGAAACACCACAATAGTCAAAATGCAGCATTACAAGAGCTTCGATTAATTTATTTTTAAGGTTTATTGGAAATGTATGTTTATATTTATACTAGCATGTGCCCGCGGCTTTGCCCGCGTTTAGTAATTCAACCATTAGATGTTTCTAAACTCTTTATTTGAAAGCAAATTAAAGTAGATATTATATTTATGAACTCACATCTTTTTGACGTAAATTCATGAAATACATTATTTTATTTTTATTATATTGTTACTTTCAATGCGTAAGATACCGAGTTGATGGAAGGTACAAATAATATTAAAACCATGTAAAAGACCGTGTTATATAATACAAAATATATTGTTTCCTTAAAGCTTCGGAATAAACTATATTAATGCCTTTCCATTTCGAGGTAAGATGTATACTGTATTGTGTTTGCCTTTCTTACTCTTGAACAATCCACGTACAGTTGACAATGGCAAAAGCACCGTTTGCAAAGATGGAGTCCTATAATTTTAAGCAATTGTCCTATGTCAACATTTCAGATCTGTGTGTGTCGTAGATTTGACTGGGCTTCGCATACATACACACAAACACTTCCGAATATTACGGGCTGATGGCTCCTCTTGTCACGGGCCGAAAATGGCTTCCTACTCAATGGACTTACAGTCCGAGGAATACTACTCCGCCCGCGGCATGCACAGTCAGGATGGTGGCTTCAATAATGTTCGTCATCAGTTTCAGAGCCGTGTTCATTGCGGAGGGAAGGATTCATATTCCTGAGAAGGATAATCGGTGCCACAATCGTCCACCCCAAGATGTTCGAGGGTACTCCAGGTGACTCCAAATTGTTCAAAATCTCTGTCGTGTAGTTGACAGCCTCATCTGTATGACATGTTGTGTCGATAGACTTTTCAATTTATAGGAAACCGGATAATTCTTGTGAGTGTTGCTTGTTTATGACGTTGACAGCTTTATGTCTTGGTGCAAGAATTGCTCTCAGAGACAGCCATGCGTCTTAGGTGAAAACCTGTGCCCACCTATGACAACATTTTAGATCTTTGTTTGCCGTAGATTTGGCTGGGCATCGCACACATGAACACAGACAGACAGACAGACAGACAGACAGACAGACAGACAGACAGACAGACAGACAGACAGACAGACAGACAGACAGACAGACAGACAGACAGACAGACAGACAGACAGACAGACAGACAGACAGACAGACAGACAGACAGACAGACAGACAGACAGACAGACAGACAGACAGACAGACAGACAGACATCATGGATTGAAGGAAAATGCTTCCTATTCCACGGACTTGCAATGGCATCCTAACTGATATATGTATTATTCCTTGTTTATTATTATCATCTATCTTGTGTCATATATATTTCCTCTAAATGTATAAGTGTCCAACCCTTGTTCCCTTTCTCTACGGGGTTTGGGTATGAAGTGAGATGAATCTTCGTAGCGAATCAGATGAGTTAATGAGATGAAATGAATGACATTATATATATGATAGTAAGAATGAAGAGGATGAAACATAGTCCACTCCTCTCGAATAGCTCAAGACTTTACGTCTCGATCCGACGGACGAATCACCATCAACAGCGTCATATGCCCTCACACCATATACGACCAAAAACGGTTTCCTACGCCCTGGACGTAAGATGGCTCCTTGAATATTGTGTTCTCTACCTATCTTATGTACGTTACCTAGCGACAGCGACTCTATGCATTTAATCTTGGTGACAGCACTTTGGATTGTCATATCCCAATGCTCGTTTTCCGATGGCTTTTTGTTCATAACTCACCAACAAAAGCGAAAATGAAAATTCCGGCTTCGGCCCCTTTCCATCTACCTATGTTCACAATTTCAGATCTCTGCGTGCTGTAGATTTTGCTGGGCATCGTGCACAGACACACAGACAAACACTTCATTTTATAATTATAGATAAAGAATGTAAAACTGAGAAATCGTTTTGACAGATATGTAAGACATGTGTAGACCAAGTCATGCGTTCGTAAATGATAACGCCGAGATTCTTCACTTGTGATAAGAAAAGAAATTGTGACATCCTGAAGGATTACTCTTAACAATGGACGTTTAGTTATACTTGTCATTTGGCTTTTATTGCAGTGTAATCCTGGAAAGATACTCAATGTCGCTCAACTAATCCCTTCGAAATTCGATTGACAAATGTGCAGCGATATTCCAATTCTACGAACATGATTGTCCTGGAAAGGACCACACATCTCCTTCTTGTTCGCCCTTTGACCGAGAGGTCGTTTCCGACAGTTCGGTCTCATCTTATCACTATCTTAGCACCACCCGGGAGACACGTGTAGGGCAGAGTGGTGGTTAAACCTACGGACATGAAGCAACGTTGGATTTGATCTTCCAAGGCGACAGTGGAGACTCATCAATCGGATACGAACTGGACAAGGCAGATGTGGTTATCTATTGTGAAAATGGGGTTGGACTAGCTCTGCAAATTGCGATTGTGGCGCTCCTTTCCAATCAATCCACCACATCGTTGCTGACTGCCCGATTCGAACTTTCGAATGAAAGCTAATGAACATTCACCGCACATCGGATGAAGCAGTTGGTTGGGTCAAAAACTAGACGTAGAGTTGTAGTATTGTACGGACTTGTGACTATGCATATATATCCTGAAACGATATATATATATGCACACATTCATCATACGATAAAGAAACAAAATGAGAGGACCAAGTACAGAGCCTTGAGGGACTCCTCTGTTCACGTGACGCCAGGAGGAAATGATTACGTTATTACCTTTCACTCATTGTTGACGCCCGTGAGGATAATAATGCATCCAAGCAATTGCACTCTGGGAAAATGTAGAGTCTTCAGTTTTACAAGTAATATGTCAACGTCTACGCTGTCGAACGCTTTACTGTAATCTAGTGGTACCAGAACTGTGAACTGTCCTCTGGCCATTGGTTGTCTAACGTCCTCACTCACTTTGAGTAAGGCTGTAGTTGTACTATGTCATTGTCTGAAAGCGGACTGAAAAGGATTAAGGGGAATGTGGGTTTGTAGGTACTCAGACATTTGTGTATGGATTTCATACTCTAAGATTTTAAATAAAGCTGATAAAATACAGACTGGACGATAGTCTCCCTCATTCGAAGGCGTTTGAGTTTTCGGAAATATGTAATACCTGTGATGATAATAATAATAATAATAATAATAATAATAATAATAATAATAATGAATCTAAAAGCTATGTGTATGAAATATGGAAAGAGTTGATTTCCGTAAGGCACGGGATGAACTCCAACAGAGTGGAATTGTTGAAGCGTAGAAAAATGTCCAATCCGAACTCAGTTGTTGCACAATATCGGCATGAAATGACTTTTGAAACATATTAGCTGTATACCCTTTCAAATACATACTCAGTACAGGTCGCCCAAGAGAGATCCAGTTTCTGTAACTTCTGGTAGAGTAAAAATGTTATGTTGAAACTGACTTGGAGGTAGCCTAAAAGACGTTAATGTTACTTCACTAATTATGCATTATAAAAGACGGCAGGTTTTCATAATTGTATTATGCAGAAGTTCCTTGAGGTACTAGAGATCAAAGTCAGGGAGTAATCACACTCTCAAATGCCACAAATTTCAGGAAAGTTCGAACCAGTAATTTAGAGAATAGAAAAATAGCAACTAGCCGACTGTCTCGCAGTATTAAATAAAACTGTTTTTAACACAGTGATTCCTTGTTTAATAGTAGTAATTACTTGAGAAGGGTATATAATACTGCTTTTCACCGGGCGAGATGGCCGTGCGGTTAGGGGCGCGTGGCTGTGAGCTTGCATCCGGGAGATAGTGGGTTCGAATCCTACTGTCGGCAGCCCTGAAGATGGTTTTCCGTGGTTTCCCATTTTTACACCAGTCAAATGCTGGGGCTGTACCTTAATTAAGGCCACGGCCGCTTCCTTGCAACTCCTAGGCCTTTCCTATCCCATCGTTGCCATAAGACCTCTCTGTGTCGGTGCAACGTAAAGCCACTAGAAAAAATAAAGTACTGCCTCTCTTTCTCAAGAATAGTCCTTCCATGTGATATTCTGGGGCGGCGAGTGCGAGGAGTAATTGACATTTATTTTCTTTCTTATCGTAGACAGGTATGAGGATAGTATAAATGTACAATGACTCAGATAATAATTCATCACATGAGTTTAAAAAAGTAGCATCCGTAAAATTACCATCAGTGTTGTCACTTTGAGTCTGTTGCCGCTGTCCGGAGTAATTAAAAATTATATTATTCGTGAAAGCTGGCCGTGATTCATCACATTCAAGAGTTTATAATTAAAAGATCGTCCCCAAACATCTCCGAGGTGGTCCACAATGTTTGCTACACTTGATATTTGGCGTTCGTGTATCACTTACTGGTAGGCGTATCTTGGCAGAATGGGGTCAGGTTTTGTATGTTTACCCATTAGTCCCATTTATTGATACGGATGAGGTGAGGTGAGATGAATTTATATGGCATGTCTTTTACGGCCGGTTGTCCTTCCTGACACCAACCTCAATTTGGGTGTTTATGAAGATGAAATGGACGATGGCGAATTACATTGGGTAAGGAGGTGGAAGGAATCGGTTCCGGCCTGTGGATATGAACTGTCTCGGCAATTGCCTGGAAGCGAAAACCATTCTCAAGACAGGTGACGGTGGGGTTCGAACCCACGTGTCTCCGAATGCTGAGCTTGGTTCCATAGCTGCAGCACGTTAACAGCATGGCCACTACCCTCGCTAGAATGGAGTCAGTTATTTTTCTATTTATTTTTGTATTTAAGTATTTTAAAATCAGAGTAGACCAAAGGTAAGTTGCCCGACTCATGATCCGAAGTTCGTCGGTTCAATCCCTGCCAAGGTAGTCGATTTATGAAAGGCGACAAAAATTCTAGCACTCCATGTCATTGTTATTGGGATGTTAATGATCTCTGGCAGGGTATTCAAAATCAGAGTCATAGTCAGAGTTGGCCGTGCTGTTAGGAGCGCACAGCTGTGAGTTTACATTGGGAGATAGGGTTCGAACCCTACTGTTGGCAGCCCCGATGATGGTTTCCCGTGGTTTACAATTTTCACTCTAGGCAAATGCTGGGGCTGTACTTTACTGTACCTTAATTTAAACCATTCGCTTCCTTCACACTCCAAGCCTTTTCCTATCCCATCGTCGCCATAAGACGTATCTGTGTCGGTGTGACGTAAAGTAGAGGGTAAAAAAGAGAAACTTGGTAAAATAGGAACCGTTCAGCAGAAATCTACTTTCATTACTAGATAAAAGCACAAATGGCGTGTCGAAATTGCTAAACAGCCTGGCTAGTTGGCACCAGTTTACAAGATTTAAAATATCATTATTATTGTTATTTTTACTATGGCAGAAAAAATATCCAAACACAATTAAATAAAGATTGTAGAATACTGAAATTGTTGGCAATATACAGGGTGTTTCAAACATGGGGGGCATAATTTCAGGTATGTATTTCTTACATGTAGACAATCAAAATAGTTCATTACAACATGTGTCCGGAAATGCTTCATTTCCGAGTTATGGCCTTCACAACATTGAACTTCACCGGAACGTTTTTCTTCCACAGGTCATTGTCATTTCAAAAGATGTTCAAAATGTCCACCTCCTGCTTGAATACAGACCTCACATCGATGTCTCATTGACTTGTATCGAATGTTTCCTGATCGATGGATAGGTAGAGGTGGCCCAATTGCTTGGTCTCCACGCTCACCTGATCTGAACCCTCTCCTTTTCTACTTGTGGGCCATTTAAAATCATCAGTGTATTCGTCTTCGGTGCCTGATGTGGAAACCCTTCGGAATCGAATTGTGGCATCGTGTGAGGACATACGCAATACTCCTGGAGTTTGGGATCGTGTTCGCAGGTCAATGAGACATCGTTATGAGGTCTGTATTCAAGCAGGAGGTGGACATTTTGTACTTCTTCTGTAATGACAATGACCTGTGGAAGAAAAACGTTCCGGTGGAGTTCGGTGTTGTGAACGCCATAACTCGGAAATGAAGCATTTCCGGACATATGTTGTAATGCACTATTTTGATTATCTACATGTAACAAATACATACCTGAAATTATGCCCCCTATTTTAAACACCCTGTATTTGCCGAGGTAACATATGTAATTGATTAACTACAGGTTAATATCAGCGCAGAAAAGCTAGATCAAATGTGCCATGCTGGTCCACTAATAACCGGTGTAATCGCCTGACTGTTGAATGCAGTCATGCAAACGTGCAAGCATTTAGTCATACAGGTGCCGGATGTTAGCTTGTGGGATGGAGTTCTGTGCCTATTAGCACTTGGTCGGTCAATACAGGGACGGTTAATGCCGGTTGTGGATGACGCTGGAGTTGTCGTCCAATGTCATGGCGTGTGGTCTCCGGAGAGGCATAGTGCAGGTCTTTTGATTTGTTGCCCGTAGGCGATCTGCGCGTCGTGATGAGGATGAAATGATGATGAAGTCGGCACATACACCCAGTCCCCGTGCCATGGGAATTAACCAATTTAATAGTCTTCCAATGATGTCCCATACGTGCTCGATTGGGGACAGATCTGGGCATCCAGCAGGCCAGGGCAACATGTGGACACTCTGTACAGCACGTTGGGTTACAACAGCGGCATGGGGGCATGCATTTTCCTGTTGTAAAACACCCTCGGGAGTTCTGTTCATGAATGGCAGCTCAGCAGGTCGAATCACCAGACGGACTACACATCTGCAATCAGGGTGCGTTGGATAACCACGAGAGTACTCCTGCTGTCATACGAAATTGTTTCTCACACAAGAACTCCCGGTGTAGGTCCAGTATGTCGACGCCGCAAACAGGTGGAATGCAGGCGCTCACCTGGCCTCCTTGTAACCAACACACGGTCATCACTAGCACCAAGGCAGAACCGGCTTTCATCAGAAAACACAACGGACCTCCACTCCATCCTCCAATGAGCTCTCGCTTGACACCACTGAAGTCGCAGACGGTGGTGGTTTGGGGTAAGTGGAATGCTCGCCGAAGGGCGTCTGGCTCGGAGCTGTCCGTCAAGGAACCGATTTTGAACAGTTCGTTGCGTCCCTCTGGTGCCAACTACTGCTCGAATTGCTGATGCAGGCACAGTCCGCTGCGCTACAGCCAAACGCCGAATACGGCGGTCCACCCTCTCGGTGGTGCCACGGGGACGTCCGGAGCACAGTGGAGACATTCCTGCCAAATCGCTCTTCAATAGCGCGGAAGGAAAATCCACCTTCACGTAACCCTGTTATACGCCATCGTTCAACCGCAGTAAGCTGTTCATACTGGCCTCTTCGTCGTAAAGGCATTCTTGACCCACTCACTGTCAATTCGTTCTATCTGACAGATAACTAACGCTCTCGCACAGTACAGCCCGTATTTAAAGCAAACCTGATGTGCATCGTCATGGGGCCGCTACTAGCGTCACGCTAATGCGATTTGTGGGAAATTTGAATCAACGTCATCTTTCAAATGTTAATCTAGCACAACCCCTTCTTGGTGTTTGGATATTTTTTTCTGCCAGTGTATTATTACACAATGCTCCATCGCTAAATGTTTAACGCACTGGCCTTTGATTCTAGGGGTCGCGGGTTTTGCTCCCGGCTAGGTCAGGTATTTAAACCTCCATTAGTTAATTCCAATCTCGGGGCTGATTTTGTGACCCGTCTTCAGCATTAGAATTCATCACACGTAGGGTTCCTGTTCACAGACGTGCAGGTTGCCTAGAAGGTGTCATAAATAAATCATCTGCATTTAGCGCCGTCACCCAGGTGGCATATTCCCTATCAATTGCTTACTTAACCTTGTTATAATGTTTTCATAGAACTTGTACATTTATCCAACATTTCACTTTATAAATTATTCCAATTTCACGTTCCATAAATGAATATTTGCCCCAGTGTGTCCACTTGAATTACAATTTTATCTTCATACCATGACCTTTCCTACTTTTGAAAGCTCCGCTCAAGCTTATTCGTGTACTAACAGCGTTCCATGCCATCTCTCCATTGACGGTTCTGCATTAATGCTTAGTCGAGCAGCTTGTCCCCTTCCCAAGTCTTCCCACACGAAATTTTGCAACACTTTCGTAAAACAGCTCTTTTGTCGGAAATCATCCAGAACACATCGTGCTGCTTTCCTTTGAATCTTTTCCATTTCTCGTATTAAATAATACTTGCTTGGGTCACATCCACTGGAGCCATACTCTAACTGGGATCTTACCAAACACTTTACTGTACCAATACCGGGCAGCTTTATCTCAAAAGCATTGAATGGACTGCGAACGGCGAACAGCGACGGTGGTGACATCTAGCGATACGGTGTGGCTAGTCCGGCAACTGCATACCCTTTCTTCTAACAGTTGAGCGAAACTCGTCTCCACTCATTGGATATATTTGTTAAAGTAATTGAACATTCATACCAATTAACAACGAAATTTATAAAATCCCTATTGTCTGTCGTTCACAGTGATATTGAGAAAACGAGAATGATTCAACAACTGAAATTGGTACCAGTTATAATTTGTTATGTCTTATTTACAAGATAAATACAACGAATCTCTCACGACCACGACTTTTCTATATTTAAAAAATATATTTTTCTCTCAGCGAAGTGATTGTCTCATATTTGCCATGATGACGTAAACAGCTACGTCTATCGGCATTAGTTCGAACTATACATCCTGATGTATGTTGATCCACAGATACATTGATAAAACTGAAACGCTTGAGAGTCCGAAATTGATACCATATATAGGTTACAAGATCAATGCAATGATGACCATTACACTTGAACTCTTTAGTGAAAAATACTATCTTTCAGCGAAGTGTATGAATTATTTTTTTTCCATTCTGGCGTATGAAAATAAATTATCTCTGTCGATAATGACGAGATAGAATGTCTTCCGTTGGGTTTGAGGAATAGCATTTAAAAAGAATATATCGCGGATGCTTCGTTGTAGATGATTCCATGACTGAGATATGCTTCGGATGACATGAAATTTGGTATAGGCATATTTGCTTCTTTGTCGATAAAATGCCTCTCATCCAAAAAATTGAGATTTTAATTTTCTTGCACGTTATAACATTAGCGTACCTAGACCTACAGTCTGCTTTGTTTTCACATATCGAAAGCGATAACCGAAAAAAGACAATCGTTGATGCTTCTCATTCAGTGCAGTGAGGTTGTTATTTTGGAGCAAATAGTAACATTAACATAATCTAGCGGCATCAGACTGAACCAAGTTCTTCTGCCTGCTTTGATATGTTCGCACTACAGAGAGCGATATTATTACATGACAATAATTCAATATTCAATATAGTTGTGTTCAGTGCATTTCTGTGTTTGCGTAGTAGATATCTTCTTTTTTTGCCACGTGTGCGATCTTTTTCTCTGTATTCATCGCAAAATAATTCACCATGGTGATCATTCGTGTAGTTTTTGTGACTAGAAAAAACGCAACGCGATTAAATGTGCATGACCGTAGTAACGAACATCAAGTATGCACATGGAAATATGTTACGAGAGGAGGTGTGTTGGGTAAGATGGATTCCGATTTTCATCAACAGTACATACAAGAGTGTGATTGGTGGAAACAAGTGTTACTTTGAGTTGTCAGAGTTATGACATATCTTGGTGTTCATGGATTACCATTTCGTGGTGGAGAACACAATGCAATGTTTGTTTCAAACGAAAATATACACTTCATGGAACTTTTCGTAAGTACCCGTCTGAATATGAAGACGATTTTGAAGAATCAAAGCAGAAGATAATCTAGGAATGGATAAAACGAGATATCTGTCAAATAATATCCATTGCTTAAGGTACTCATCGTTCCTATGACAACCTGCAAATGTTGTAGGAAGATATCTAATATAACATAAAGGAAGGACGAGAAAAGAAACCAGCCTTCTCTTTGTGAAAATCAAATGATTATAAATACGGCTTCCAGTTATGGCCATCATCAACGGCAACCAGCCATAAAACATAGTCTGCACGGTTGCTAGGTAAAACTGTCTGCCCACCCATCCATACTATAGTACCGGGCGAGTTGGCCGTGCGCGTGGAGGCGCGCGGCTGTGAGCTTGCATCCGGGAGATAGTAGGTTCGAATCCCACTATCGGCAGCCCTGAAAATGGTTTTCCGTGGTTTCCCATGTTCACACCAGACAAATGCTGGGGCTGTACCTTAATTAAGGCCACGGCCGCTTCCTTCCAACTCCTAGGCCTTTCCTATTCTATCGTCGCCATAAGACCTATCTGTGCCGGCGCGACGTAAAGCCCCTAGCATACTATAGTCGTCTGACGAGAAGTGGTTGTGGGGTAAGAGGTGCGAAGGGTAAGCATAGCTGCCACGCAAGCGCCTAATCTCAATAAACAACGATTCCGTCCGCAGTGACCCTTGTGAACTGAAGTGGTGTTGAGAAGTTTCAAGGTGGTAGTGCAATTGTGCTTTAGTTACACACTGATAATAATAAAGTTTTATTGCGCACAAATGTGCATGAAGACGGTTCTTTAAGAACCGTCTTCAGTACAGAATTTCGTTTCAGATACTACCCTCAGATTACACTTAAGAACATGATATCGTTCACAAAGTTCACCACATCTTTTATATCGTCAGTCCTGACTTGGCTCATGGAAGTCCACCCTAAAACATACACGGCGGTGAAACCCATGAACCGCAAGTCGAGTCATAACGTGCCTCAACTCATAGCCTTCTCCAGTTATATTGAGGTTGATCATTGCATCACACGAATAGAAATCCCCCCATATGCTGTCCCTCTTTCATTGAAGTTCCTGTAAAAATTCCTTATACGCTGGAGTGGCCGGGAGTAGAAGCTTCAAATGCAACTCTTCCACAAAGAATTATTCCCTCTACAGTTGATACACTAGGCGTGATGGGATTTACTTTGATAGGCATAGCATTTTATTCAAATATGATGCTTCACCTTCTCTATGCTATGCAATTGCCTCTTTAAAAGGTAAATCCATACATTTTCTAAGCCATAGCTTACACTGGACTAACTTACAGATGGAATAACTCGATGGCAGATGTGAGCGATAGGTGGTTCAAATATTTAATGTCACTGATCGATTTTATTGCACACTGATAATAATTGGTAAGTACTGCATAATGAACAATGTAGTAAGGAATATTCAGGAGCTCGTATTGTCTCTTACGATTAAAGTTTGTATTTAAGAGATTACTATCTGTTACTCATACCATACCTACAAGCTGCCGCGTCATCTCGTCAGACGCAGATAATACCTTACATCACAGCCTGCACGGTCACTATGGTTACACTTCTGTCGCACATTTTGTCGCGTCACGTCACACAAATTTTCGGATGACCCCCAGTCATAAGACAAATTTATGCCAAAACAATTTGCAGTGCATTTATTGATCTAATGCTAGAAATTGTGTTGTATGTAATAGTGTAGGAAATTAAGACATACTAGTACTGCTCGATTACGGTCCATATAACTCCTGACATTACAAATCTTGATCAGCTTGCTCTTATACTCAGGTATAACTGTGTAACTGGAACACCTACAGAGGGACAGATAACATTTAACCAACTGTCGGTTCACACAGCAGTTCAACTGAAGAATCAAATTTTGAAGACCCTATCAATGTCGACAAACTTGACCATATCGGTTCTTAATTGGTCCGTATTGATTCGTAATAACAATAACGTACAATGGGTGATTGTTTGGTCCGCCCTGTCAATATATTATTAATATTTGAATAATTTATTCGTACATGTTTCGGGAGCTTTAATGTATTAACATCAAAATCTACCTTACCCACGTCTCAAGATACAACATCTTATCATATTAACATAAAACATTGTCCTGTATAACCTCAACTCTAGAACACTATATGTACACTTTGCGTTTTTGTATAATAATGCCTGTTAAGGGTTAAGGCTCCCGAAACATGTACAGGACTTTATTCAGGGTTACAAGGCACAATGCAGTCTCACAATCCGCCTTATTCGTACCATGTTCAGAACTCACTAATCCTTGTAGGTTTAGCAACAGACAGCTGTTGTCTTCAGGCAACAAAATTGTTCATGTTTCTTCATGAAGTGAATGTATTATTTATTTGTGGGTCTCTCTCAAGTTGGTTGAAAATTCAAAATAATGTAAAACAGAGGGATAGTGATATAAAGTTGCTGACTAAATGATTATCAACCACACGCTGGTCGGCAAGGACATTGCAAAATAATCATTGGACATATTATAAAACTTTACAAGCAATTTCGCGAGATTCCATCTAGAATACAGACATCAGAGTCCAAGCTAATGGAATATGTAGGTGTTTTCAGACACTTCAAATAGATATTTGAGCTAATATTTTGGGCTGATATTTCGAAGCACCTTCAGCATAGGAATGAGGCGTTGTAATGTGCTACTGCTACTGCTACTTTGAACAACGCTGTACGTGTTTTTCACTTAAGAATTATGTCTAAGGTCTTAGAGAACGATCTCAATCTTTTGTTGACGGAGTTTTACCAACCAGATAAATAAAGGCAAATAACAGGAAGAATTATAGTAGAAGTGATTCATAATGATGTAGAATTTGATGTACAATCTGACTTGAAAATCAGCACATTCCAAGTAATACTTGACAAATTATTAATATAATTGAATAGAAGACCAGTTATATAACATGAAACTGAAACATTCTTTGGTTTCCTCAATTGCTTAAAAACTCTACCTACGGAAGATGTCAGAAGATACGCTGAAAACTTTTTGGACAGATATATTTACGATGTAGCATCTGAACTAGTTGAAGAATTGTTGAAGGACATACTCTTGACTGAAACTCATGATGATGATGATTATGATGATGATGATGATGATGATGATGATGATGATGATGAAGTGAATTCTTCTGGTGACAATTTTGAACATATTCGTGATAAAAATTTAACAGTTATTTTCCCAAATCTTGTCATTGATCTGAGTACTTTGTTGGGTATTCTCCCATCAAATGCCAATAGACGAGTGGTCATTCAGTATTTTGTAAACGATAAATATTGCCCTTAGAAATTCAGCAACCTGTAATAGACATTCTAGTCTGGAATTATTCACAGTGAATGATAATGTCCTGCAGTAAATTGACTTTGATTCTCTTTACTCACGAGTTTTCTGCCAGAAAGTCGAGAAGAAAAGGATTTTAGATGAGGTTTCTTGAATTAAGATTACTATTTTATTCAAGGTCAATGGCTGGTGTTTTATTGATATGAGTCGATATTTTAAAATTTACAGGTATTATTCATACAGAGTGAAGTACCATTATAACACAATTTCTTGTCAGTGATACCAAGACAAGTAATAACGATAGGGCCTAAAACTGTGCCTATCCTAGGAATATATACCCTCTCCTTGAAGCCCATGAAGTCTCCTAGAGGAGAACAAGTTGTATGCTCTCATAGCCGATATCGAAGGCACCAAGAGACAGCATTCGTTGTTTAGTGTAGGTGAAAATTACAACACAGAGTCCATGCCATCAACCCCGGTACGCTATGTTCAGAAGAACGGTACTTCCCCTTCCCTACTATGCTATAATGTTACACCACCATGATGATGTACTACGTTTTGGAAAGTATCTCAAATTAGCTTAAAATTCTTAACATTACTAATACTCTTATGAATAGATGACATACAAATCAATTCGTTGCCAAATTTTATTTTCTAATTACATGGCCAGAAAAATGAGAATTTCACCCAATGAAGGATTAATGCTTCTCTTAAGAGTACATTTTGTGGAATTCACGCAAGTGACATTCAGCAATGGCGATAACTCTACATTTGTTGGCACATTCCTGTGGCAGGTGGCAGATATCTTCCAGGAATCGACCTGTCGCCCACTATGACGTCATTTGGGTGTGAACGGCATTCCAACCCAAACCTGAACGTAATTAATAGCCAGGCTAAATTCCCTGGTGATACGATACCGGTATTTATTTTACAGTAGCCGATGAGATTGACTTCATTTGATATTCGAATCCAGAAACTAGTTTCGTTAATGTGCTCTTTAATTCATGTCTTTTGTTAAAAGATAAAATGTAAAAAATAGGGTAAGGGTCGTTCGTTTCTCCAGCTTCCCTTGTGTTCGTAAGTCAACCTGAAGTGGTGAGTGTAGCTGTCAAAATCTGTAAGCTGGTAACGGAAGTTTTCGGCTGCATTTCCTGTAACTCTACAGGGCACTTGGATAGTTATTGACATATATATGTCTTATGGCTGAGGTCATCCGAAAATTTGTGTAACGTAACGCGACAAAATGTGTGACGGAAATGTAACCTAACCATAGCAACCATGAATGCAGTGATGTCAGGTACGGATGGATGGTCAGACACTGTTACCTAGCAACCGTCCAGGCTATATCTTATGGCTGATAGCCATCTGAAATTAACAGCCGTTGATGGATGGCGATGACCAGGAGAAATATTTATGATCATTTGATTTTCGCAAAGGGAAAAAGTCATGCATTCCTTAATGACTGGGTATCCCATCATTATACCAGGGTGTGGATAGCTACCTACTTGTACTGACGAGTGCATGGAATCATGCCGATATAGAAACTACCCTACTCCGCCAGGGCAGCCCTTATCTGGTTCTAGCAATTCCCTTATGTTGATTTACAGCCTACCCTTACCACTGGTTCGAAGAATTTAGAGATGGGAATTTAAATACAGTAACTTGAAAATATATCCTCTTCCATTACAGTACGCTGTTAAAGAAATATTATGTTCCACCAGCGACCCTCGTACAAAAGTAACTGCCTCAGCGAAACCAACCGGAGAGAAAGGAGTTTCTGATTGTTCAATAAATAATAAGCTCCATAAGGAAGCTACGTTGCTTAAGTGCGCACTCCTGCGCAGGCGCAAGTGATAATGTTGTAACAGCTTAGAAGTAGTACTGAAATTCTTACTCTGTTACTTGTTGCCCAGTTACACATATTCTTTATAGTCCTAATATTAAAAGAATTGTTTTGACAGCTAGCGCAGGGAGGGTCCGTTCACTGCCTGCCTGTCTGGACAGAAGGGAACAGGGGTATAGTTGCCATGGAAACGTAGGCGGACCCACTGCGATTGCAGGGAGATGAACCTGCTCTCCTCTTCGAGTTACCAGACCTTTCACTTCTTAGCAACGACGCTACAGTAGCCGCTCCCTCCTACGCTAGCTGTCAGAACGCTTCTTTTAATATTAGGACTATAGTAATTTGATGTGCATTGTATTAGATCATTTTGAAAGTCTCATCGTTCTACCGGTGCATATAGTTTTGATAGTTTTCATGAAATGAAGTATCAAGCCCTGTAAAACTATCACAGGAGCCATCTCGTGTACCCGTCCCTCCTGAAGCATTGTCATCGACTGAAATCTGTGGGGGGAGTAAAGTGACAGTTCTATCTTCATTTTTACCAGTAGGGCTTGCAAAAGAAAATGAGTGAAAACAGGGCAAAGAAGGTGGAAAAGCCATTTCCACGGCTGCTTACCGCATATTTCCATCCTTTTTTCTAAGGCGGAAGACGAAGGTTTTGTAGCCTCTTGTAGTGAATTTATCGAGCGAGTTGACTACGCGGTTTGTGTCTCGTAGATGTTAGCTTGCGTTTTGGAGATTGTGGGTTAGAACACCACTGTCGGCAGCCCTGACGATGGTTTTTAGTGGTTTCCACATCCACACCAGTTCTTTGTCCTATGCAATCGTCACCGTAAGACCGTCTGTTTCGGCGTGACGTAAAATCAAATACCACAAAATAAAGTAAATATGTTCTGGATTAAACCCTTATTACAATTTGCCTCACAGAAGGACTGTATCCTCATCCTTCTTTCCGACAGGAAAATGAACAGTGTATGACACTCGTTCGTCAACATATTTTATAATGTCCGGTTCCTCTGTCTAACTACAGATCCTTGGGCATCTAGCTATACAGAAAACTACATAAATTAACTTTCAATGTGTATTTTATAAATAATGGTTTCGAAGTATTCATTCCAAAGAAGGTCGTTACAAAAAATGTTTGGTATAGTTTAGAATGTGAGTGACGAGCTGGCAAAAGGAACAGTGGAAGAGAAGAAAGCGAGATGGAGATATTGTACAGCTATTTACGTACTTTGTTAAGGATTGAGAAAAGAAGACGAAAGAAGACTGGAAGCATTTGAGATGTGGATTTGGAGGAGAATGGGAAGTATACAATGGATAGAAAAAGTAAAGAATGAAGAAGTCTTGAGAAGAGTTGGGGAAGAGAGAAATATATTAAAAGTAATCAAGAAGAGAAAGCACAATTGGATTGGTCATTGGATGAGGAGAGATTGCTTGCTTATAGATACTATAGAAGGAACGGTAAATGGAAAAAGACAAAGAGGACGGAGAAGATATCAGATGCTGGACAGTATCATGATAGAATATAAGGATGAGGAAACAGAGAGGGTGGCAAGAGACAGGATTGCGTGAAGAGCTGCCATGTGAAGACCTGCCGCATGGCAGAACACTGATGATGATGATGTTAAGGATTGCAAGAGGGAGCTGGTATAGCGACTGTGCCTCCCAAACGCTGACCTGCATTTTGTAATATGTAACTTTTATGTTATGAAATTTCAACCTCACACTACAGTGTAACGGATATACAGGAACATAATACTAGAACCTAAACATTTGTTCCATCCCTAGCAGAGTCCAACGAGTTCAAGATAACTAAACGATCAAGTTATAACAATTTGATCGGTTGAACATCTTAAATAATACTCCGAATTAATAATGTTTATATGTTTAATTATATGGCCAGTGGATGGAGATCTTCTGTCATTGATACCAAAAACTATCCAGGAGCTGACTTTGGAACAGATCATCAACTGCTATTCATGACTTTCAACTACGATTCAGGAGAATACATCGTGTGCAGTACCAGAAAAGGATTCCGAATGAAGACAATCCTAAGAAATTTGGAGTGAAAATACAAAATGACGTTTAAAACATCCGAAGAGAGTCAAATACAGACGCAGAGTCCACATGGGAAGTCTTCAGGAATAATATGACAGCCGAGATGAAGTTTTCTTCCACAACATCGAGTCATGGGAAATGTTGGATCAGTGGCAGATAATAGGACAGCGGAAACAGCTCAAAAGATCTGGGGTGTACAATCGACAGAAGTATACTGAATTGTGCCGTGAAATTCAGCGATATTGTCGTCAAAACAAATAAAAACATCTAACTAGAATTTGTGCAGAAATCGAGACTCACTACATTCGTAACGAAACACGCGATCTCTACCGCAATGTTAGGCTGTTATAAAATACTCAGAATATGTCCAATAGGAGATGCCACTATCATCGTTGAGCCTCAAAATACCGCTATGTGACAAAGTTGAGGGGAGAAATACTTACCCTCAGTACATGTATCACTTAAGAACGAAAATTCGTTTAAATAGTCCATGCAATACTGAACCTTAGCTGAGAACCTTCCTCTTCAATGGTCTAAGCTGAAATATTATCACATAGCGTTTTTTTTTTTTTTTTTGGCGAAGCAACGATATATTAACTAGATGAGAGGACTACTGTGAGGATCTCTACAAGGAAGAAACAGTACAACCAAGCATGATAAGCATGATCGTCCAGCATGGATTTGAAATGGGACCAGACATCATAACTCAAGAGACGAAACGGGCAATTGCATCATTAAAACTGGGTAAGACATTTGGTCCAGACGGCGTAGCAGCTAGGCTCCTGAAAGAGACAGGCGTTAATAGCTGCTCAGCATAGATATTTGTAAGAAGATTTGGAAGCATACCATTTAACCAGCTGACTAGTTTGCATCCATTTTTGTCCCTCTGCACAGGAAGGGTTCCACATCCAAACGTTACAATTACAGAATCTTAGCGCTCATTTTACATGCAAATAAGATCCTGCTATGTACTGTATATGCTTAAAGAGAGGATTTAAGATTTCCTTGATTCAGAGTCCCCCCCCCCCCCCACCTCCAAACCTGAACAAGCTGGATTTGTCCCAGGTAAAGGCACAAGAGATCAGATGTAAAATATTTGTTAGCTGATAAAAAACCAGAGAATTTCAACGTCCTCTTGTCAGCTCTCGTTTAGACTATTGGAAGGGCTTTGATTATGTTCAGTATGAGAAAATGTGGCAAGTTTTGTTGTACATGGGTGTTCCAGCACATCTGATTAGGCTGATAAAGAATTTGTATGAAAATAACTCACTACAGTAAAAATTTGCCTGCTGCCATTTCTTGATGGATACAGTACTTTTGTATCCATCTCTTGGCACAGGCCAGAGTGAAGTGTAGCTTTCACCGAGGTCCCAGTCTCATCCATGGTTGTGACAATATGGAAGCTGCTGGGGTATGGGTGGTGCTTAGTAATGACATTCAGAGCACGACTACTGCATCTGAGTGTTATGAAAGGAGTTGCTCATAGGGTCAGTCGTGCTGCAATAGCACTTTCTGACCCAGTGAGGAAAGCAATGGCAAACTACCTCACTCCTCGTCTTGCCTAGTACGCCTCATTTTTGTGCTGCCATTGGTTTTTGCGGTTTCCTTATAACCGCATAACTTTTGGTGGTGCTATTTGAGGATCCAACTAGCCTCTGGGCTGATGACCTAACAGACAGACTTAGAAAAAATAAATGGTAAACTGTATGGGTATTTCAAGATTCAGAAAGGCGTTCATCAGGGCTCTTCAGTAGCCTATCTAAGGCGAGTGAATAATGAGAGCTACATTTGACGAATGGGATGCCGGATTTCCTGTTGGTGGTAAGAAAATATCCAACCACCGTTATGCAGAAGATACTGCACTCATTTTTTGTGATGAGAAGGAAATGGCCGAGCTCATTTCTCGTGTCAAAAATGTCAGTACTCAAATGAGACTACAAATTAACATGGACAAGACCAAATTAATCATTCGTGATAGAGCCGAGAAGTTAGCCAGCACAGATATGTTCAAGGAATTGGATAATGTCACGGAAATTCTTACCTTGGGTCAGTCATTTCCAATTCATGTAGCTCATTTCTCGTGTAAACTGTATGGGAATTTCAAGATTCAGAAAGGCGTTCATCAGGGCTCTTCAGTGGCCTATCTAAGGCGAGTGCATAATGAGAGCTACATTTGACGAATTTTTGCCGGATTTCCCGTTGCCATCGATATCGGCTCCTGTGATTGAGAGAAGAACAGCTATGGCCAAAATGTAACGAATAATTTGTCCCATTTATGGAAGAATCTCTCTATCTCACTACCACTAAAAATGAGAATAGTATCGAGTCTGGTATGTTGTGCTGGCGGAGAATATTACCTATACCTTGGACAGTATTTCGCACCAATGATGCCATTAAAATTAGTTCAACCTAAGAATCAGATTTTCGTCAAAATGTAAACTAAGAGTTTTACGATTATTTGGATACGCTATGCGACGTGGGAATGACAGCATTGAAAAACTGATCATTCTTGTAAATATCCCTTGCAAGCGAGATCGTGGTTGAATTCCCGCTCGACGGTCAAACATTATCGAGAATAAGTGGCTTGAATGTCTTTGGTGCAGCATGTCTGGCCGAGGACCACAATAGATAGACACCTGACCAATAGCCCCCTCAGAGATCACGATTTTTAGAATTGAGGGAACGATACGGGAGGGAAAGAGTTTTTCTAGAAAATGAATTGAAAGCGAATATTTTTACCACCTCCATGTAGTGAAAAATGCTATGTCTGCATTGGACAAATCCGCCTAAATATTAAGCTATAAGTTTAACATTAAACATAAATAAATAATAACCTGCGTCCGGTTGTGTTATATTTTATTCTGGTAGTTTATCTGTTTTAGTCTGGTAGTTTTATGCTGTTGTCTGGAACGGGGTCCACTCAGCCTCGAGAGGTCAACTGAGTAGAGCGTGGTTCGATTCCCACCTCAACCACCCTCGAAGTGATTTTCCATGGTTTCCCACATCTCCTCCATGAAAATGCCGGGATGGTATCTAACTTAAGGTCACGGCCACTTCCTTCCTTCTTCCTCGTCTATTCCCATCTCTCCCTCCCTCACAAGGCCCTATAACAAGTGAGGTACTGATCGTCTTCCGCAGTTGAATCCTTGGTCCAAAGTCTCTCACTCCAGGACACTGCCCTTGATGTGGTAAAAGTTGGATCACTCGCTGAATCCGAGAGAAGAACCAACCCTGGACGGTATACGCATTAACAAAGGAAGAAAGGATTAAATAATTCCAGTTTATGGAAAAACTGACGTGTAACGCTGATCCAATAGGAGGTATTCACTGAATATGAATTGTTAAATGGTTAGCGTGCAGGTCTTTTGTCGAATGGGTCCCGGGTTCGATTCCAGGCTGGGCCTGGTTTTTGTCCTTCATTGTTTAACTCCGATGACTCGGGGGCTATGAGTGTGTGCCGTCTTCATTGTTAGAATTCATCACCATCCCCATAGACGCGCAGGTCGCCTAAATGGCGTCAACTAGAAAGACCTGCACGAGACCTCTTTGGAGGCCACATGCTATTAAAATAAGTTAATGGGATATGTCTTTATATCGCTAAGAAAAGTGCTTGAATAACTTTGATGATAATATCGAGAAAAATAAAGGAGTCCTGTTGAAACAGTCTTCTTTAACTTGAACTGTATTTATTTGTTCAGTGACAAAACATTAAGGAAATTATAACTTTGTATTTAAGCGCCAAACAGTAAAAAAACAACTTTTGTTTGAATATCGGTCATCACCTACGTAGCGTACAACTGATACCTACAAATTGCAATAACATATATACAATGTGTATTTAGAAGAAGCAATGAAAGAGTTTTCAGCCACCTCCACCCATGGAATAAACATAAATGGCCAACTATACCAAACAATACGTTTCGCGGATGATATTGCAATCATAGCTGAAACTGAGAAAGGGACAGAGACCTCACTAAAGAAACTGAATGATCTACTAAAACTAAAATTTAATATATGAAGGTTAACAAAACAAAAACCAAGATAATGAAATGTACTCCGGATGGTAAACAGGTTGTTAATGTTTGGTTGGAAGGAGAAAAATTGACTCAAGTAAATCAGTTCAGTTATTTGGGAAGCATCATTACATCTGATGGGAGGTATGAAAAGGACGTCCGTTCTCGAATAGCCCAGGCTAAAGAAGCTTTCAATAAAAAATAAAAAAGAAGTCTATTGACCTCCAAGTCAATATCCCTACCAGTAAGAAAGCATTTCATTATGAGCTTCATTTGGAGCATTGCGACCTATGACACTGAAACCTGGACTCTATTAAAGGCTGATAAGAAAAGAATAAATGCATTTGAAATGTGGTGCTGGCGTCGAATGTTACGAATTCCCTGGACTCACAGGCTAACAAATGAAGAATTTCTCAAGAGAGCGGAAGAAACCATCAGTCTAGAGAAAATGATCGCGGAAAGAAGATGTAGTTGGATAGGTCATTTACTCCGGCATTCATCACGGTGCACCACACTGCTTGAAGGGAAACTGAAAGGAAAGACTAGAAGAGGACGACCAAAAGCAGGGTTCCTCGATGGCATTAAAGGGCGACGTCCATATCAACTCATCAAGCAGCTGGCTCAGGATAGAAAGTCGTTGGACGAGGACAGTCATGCTACCCACCAACCATCAGGTTGAGGAGAATGAGAGAGAGATATACAAAAATACGAGTTGTTAGTACGAAGCATTAGAAACTCTTACCTACATAACAAGTATAATTGGATCACTTTTTTATAGGACAGAGAGAGAAAAAACCACCCGCTGTGCAATGATCAGAAAGTAAAATTCTCAAACCAGGAGTTTTCAAAGAATTCATAACAGTGTTAAGTACTTTTTTTTTGTCCTTGCAACACTAACTTAACACTGATGAGGAACAGCCATTGTTGCAGTTCAGATAAAAATCTAGAGTTCAAAACCTTCAGGCAAGCAACGCAACGTTGAAAACATCCTAGGGATATGAGCTATGAATTTTAGGTAAATAAAATTTAAGAATACCCAACACATACATAATATATACAACAAAGTATGAGAATATATAGCCGGCCCCGTGGTGTAGGGGTAGCGTGCCTGCCTCTTACCCGGAGGCCCCGGGTTCGATTTACGGCCAGGGCAGGGATTTTTACCTGGATCTGAGGGCTGGTTCGAGGTCCACTCAGCCTACGTGATTAGAATTGAGGAGCTATCTGACGGTGAGATAGCGGCCCCGGTCTAGAAAACCAAGAATAACGGACGAGAGGATTCGTAGTGCTGACCACACGACACCTCATAATCTGTAGGCCTTCGGGCTGAGCAGCGGTCGCTTGTTAGGCCAAGGCCCTTCAAGGGCTGTAGTGCCATGGGGTTAGGTTAGGTTAGGTTTATGAGAATATGTATATGTATGTTCAGTCGTCAGCCCTAAGGCTGGTTGGATCCTCAACAGCTTCGCCATAAGCTGTCATAGATGGTCTAGGCATCATTGAAGAGGCGTACTAGGGAAATGAGGAGTGAGGTAGTTTCCCGTTGCTTTCCTCACCAAGCCAGAAGTTGCTATTACATATCAGTCTGCCAAGCCCACTGAAATGCATGCATCAACCGACGCTATGAGCAACATTTTCACGCCATTCATAGCAGGGACTGGCTGCATAAGGAATGGCATTTCTAGCATCACTCATACCTCAGTCACTTTCATCCTGTCAGAGCCAAGGATAAAACTTTGACAGGTCAGTGAAAGTAACAAAATTGCTCAAGCCTATACCAGAAGACATAGTGCACTGTAAACACTAGGTCCTGCCAATAAAGGCATTATGAGAATATATTCTTCATTTAGGCCTATTCTTAAAAATTACAATCACGTTATCCGCTCGATTACATTAGAGGTTTGCATTTTTCTACCACTAGGCCTACGAGCGCTAATGTAAGTCAATGCCGAGTTTCATTTAAGCACCACTACGAGCGCTAACGTGAGTCAATGCCGAGTTTCACTTAAGCACTTCTAACTATATTCGGTGCGGACATTTTTCAAAAAATTAAAAATTGCCTGGGGGGTATTGGACGGAGAAACACATTCCTGAAAGTATTATGTAAATAAATTAATTTGGCTAGGATATGAATAAAAAAGGAGTAAAGAAACAAGTGGTTTTGGACTTGGTTTTCCGAAACTCCATTTAGGCCGGAAGTGATTTTCAAAATTTATTTTTTTATTTTGATAGAGCTATCAAGGACACGAAATATGAAACCTTTCCGGGCCTTTTAGCCCTTCAAATTTCGGCGCACCTGAGGAAAGTGCTCTATTTTACGTTTTCCGTAGCATATCTGCTAAGACATGTTTTTCAACATTAAAAATAAGTATCGAGAAACGTCATAGAGAGCGCCAAACTAAAATGATTAGCTTGATGAGACCAGTTACTGTCGAAATGTCTGTGACTTGGTTCCACCTCGAGAACAATTATGCGTTAGTAACTCAGTCTAACTGCTGGTAAAGGGGATGCAGATGACACAGGAGAGACAAGCGTATTCAATTACAAACTATGTCATTGCTGCCGAGTTAGGAGGCAAGTAGTGTGAGGTGTCTATTAAAATCGAACCGTCTGCCTGACACTGGAGGCAGTGTATTCACAATTATCACGCTTCAGCAACAACCAGCCACTGCTTCGGAAGCAGTTCTTGTCGCCTGTATATACAGCATATACTCGACAATTGCAATCGTGTCTGACTAACCTCATTGTAGTACTCCACACCACCAGCAGATAACACACCAACTGTTTCAAACACCAGAAATTGACTTTTCGTCATGTTCGGATAATAGAAATTGTTTAATGTAAGATTGCAAGTTGCGAATAATAACGGCCATTCTATTCTACGACATAATAGGAGCAGTAGCTCGCTTTTGAGGGCAACCTCGATGGGGAACCCTCTTTGGCAAGGGATGAGGAATGTTTTTTTTGTATTTTTTACCAGTATATATAGATGTGTATGTGTGTGTGTAAGGGAGAGAGAGTGTGTATATGTCTGTGTCTCTTATCAGAAAATGACTCATTTCAGTTCAGGGTTTTGCTTTTGACAGACAAGCTCCGGAAATTGGAATAAGAAATTCGGGCGTAAATGAATGATAGCGTATGGGGGTGGTTGGTGGGTACATATATACAGACACACACACACACTCACGAAGCGAGTGTAAGAGAGAGAGAGGGAGAGAGAGAGAGAGAGTAGCAGGCCCGCGAAAATGTCTCTTCCCTTTACCGAGGACTGGGAGGGGAACGGGGAGGTTTCTATATTGTGGGCACGCTGCAACCCGCTTCCTCTTGCCTTCAACAAGAAAGGAAATTACACAAACTATTCTCGAATAGACTCGTACCAGGGATGAGAGGACTGGGGAGGTGTGAGGATAGGGAGGGGTTGGGCTGATAACATAGTAACAGGGGCTAAAGGGATGAAGAGAGAGAGAGGAGGGGAATGAATACTACGACTTATACATAATAGGTGTTAAAGAAGAAGAGGGGATGAAAGAGAGACAGAGATAGGATATTCCTGACTAGGGTAACAAAACAGAACCCAGAGAGAGAAAGAAAGAGAGTGAATGGCTAAGTTTTACCTAAGTTGTACGGTTCGTATAACAGAAGTGTATCTCAATTTGCTGTCGTCAGAGCATGTCAAATGTGGGGAAATGTCTCCAGATTGTTGTCTTATCGCTCCTCCACTTGGACAATAAAAGCGAACATTAATATCCCCTTTCTCGTCACCATGTTAACTTACTTAACAGCACAGTAAATGCCGCCAGGCAACACACACATAAACCAATTATTACAGTACAGAACTGTGTGTTTATTAAATATATTTCAACAAGATTAAAGCGTAGATAATGGGTGTTCAAGAATTATTTCAAATTTTTAATGGTCATCTTTTCAAAATCACAGAAGTGGAGGGAAATAGGAGGAGTGAAAAAATGAAGAGGTATTGGGAAGAACGAAGATGTGCTGAACAAGTCACTCGAGGCCCTAAGGGTCGAAACGAATAAAATAAAAAAATAACAAATATAATAATAATAATAATAATAATAATAATAATAATAATAATAATAATAATAATAATAATAACAAGAAGAAGGGTGCAATTTGTCCCTTCTCCTTTTCGAGGGACTGTATTATTATTATTATTATTATTATTATTATTATTATTATTATTATTATTATTATTATTATTATTATTATTTGCGTACGGACCCTGTTGGATCACGCAGTGTTTTTATGATTCACTTTTCTGTTCATCCATATGACTATAATTTTTTCTCCGAGGGCTCTCTTCCTTTCTTCAGTGCACTTGGTTCCTGATCTCCTTGGAACTGCATTCTTAGGCTTTACTATCCATATGTTTACTCTTTTAAGGAACATATTTCTGTCTAATATTCCTTATATATCTATCTGGGCTTTCTCCAGATCCTTTTTGACTTCTTGGATCCACGGTAGGCTCTTCAATTTTCTGCTGTACGTCATGAAGTGTTTTTAATTTAATACGTGTAAGAGTATTTTCTCCATTCATTCGCGAAGCTGATTTAGATGAGCGTTGTTCTGGTTGGAGTGATGAACGAAATGAACTAGGCCCGGCTGACACAAACCTAAATCCAGACAGCAAGTTTGGTTTTGTAACGAGGAATAAAGTGAATAAAATGAAGTTCCCAGTAGGTGTCTGTGTTTGTGTGTAAGCGTTGTTGTTGGGAGTCTTTGAACGGGTCCATAAAATGTCAATCTTTGTTTTCTAATATATGCTGCCAAGTTGGACAGATTCTCTGTTGAATTACGGTATTTCAGTCTGCAACCGTCTTCAGTTTTTTCTGGAGCAAGAATCTTCCTCATGACCTTTCGTTCTTCCTTTAGAATGTTCTCTAGATCCCCTAGATCAGCCATTCCTGTCATTATAAACCCAACTGCCCTCTACATTTTAAAATCAAGAAGACACAACTGTGTGAATTATAAATATCTATTTTTAATGAATCACTGATGATGGACCTAAGTCTGACTCATTGGCTGAATGGTCAGCGTTGAGGCCTTCGGTTCAGAGGGTTCCGGGTTCGATTCCCGGCCGGGTCGGGGATTTTAATCACCTCTGATTAATTCTTCTGGCCCGGGGACTGGGTATTTGTGTTTGTCCGAAAAATTGCTTCTTCACATTCACACAACACACCACACTACCAACCAACACAGAAACACGCAATAGTGATTACATCCCTCCATATAGGGTTGGCGTCAGGAAGGGCATCCGGCCATAAAACAGGTCAATATACACTTGTTCGACACAGTTCGCATCCGCGACCCCACAGGTGTGGAAAAAGCGGTAGAAAAAGAATAAGAAGACTGATGATGGGCCTAATTTTCCGAAAACCGGTTATGAATTGAATCATTTTAATGTGTACTGATAGGGATTGCTTTTAATTTAATAAGTGTAAGAGAATTTTCTCCATTCATTCACGAAGCTGACTTAGATGAGCTTTTTTTTGTTGAAGTGATGAGCGGAATGAACTAGGCCCAGCTGACACAAACCTAAATCCAGACAGCAAATTTGATTTTCTACCGAGGTAAAAAGTGAATAAAATGAAGTTCCCTGTAGGTGTCTATGTTGGTGTGGGTTATTCTCGAGGACAACCGAATGCGACTTGATGCAGTTTTTATCGTTCTATAGAACGAGGATTTAGGTGTGTGAGATATCAGTCTACGACAAAGGATAGTCCCCACGTGGAGCTTTTAATGAAAGAGGTCATTCGAAAACTTCTTCGGCTTACGCTGCCTAAACGGATAACTATAGATTCCAGATGTGTGTCGAAGAATTATTGACATAGAAAGCTTTAAGGAAAGGCCAGACATGGTATATAAAGGTTAGGCTTCAATAAGTATTTTAACTCATAGTTTTCAGCAAAAAAATCGACATTAAGAATAAACCAAAAAATAAGTTGTTTATTCCCATCAATAATATTAGGAGAAAGTACCTAATTAACATGAATGGTATAGACGTTATCGTCGTTTTAATAATAATAATAATAATCATAATAATAATAATAATAATAATAATAATAATAATAATAATAATATCAAATCAAATACTTTATTTAAAAATAACGTTTCTACCTCAGATAATACACAAAATACATTGTCCTCAAGCACTAAATTTTAAATTAAAAAGAAAAGAAGACATTTTCCTAAAATACAGTATTATACAATTTACATTAAGAGTTTTTCTATTAAACACACAGTTCATCTTTAATAAATTTATATTATTTAAAAAATTCTACTCATAATATCTTCAGTACTTATAAAAGTAATGAACTCATATACAGTATGTGGAATCACTTCGAAAAGACTATAAAACTGCTATAAGATTTAAATTGACACTGCTTGTTTTACCCATTTTGGTACTTTACGTGCATAACGACCTGCTGCGTCTTAACCAGAGCCCTTTTTGCCACTGCTTTTCAGAGACTCTGAAGGGCCTTCACTGTTACCGTAGCGGTCCTAGGGGCCTCGAAGTCCCCACTGTACTTCACCCCTACAGGCAGTCCCCTACTTTGACTGTCCAATCTCCATAGACAAGGGGCTGGAATTAATTTATTCACGAAAATTCTTATTTATAATAACTTACACAGGTCAAATGCCCTGTAACATTTCTTTTCACTGTTGCTGTTTATATCTGTAGAGATTTTGAAAAAGGATCAAACACTTCCCCAGGTAAACTGTTCCATTCCTTCACGCCATTCCCAATGAATGAAAATTTTCCAAAATCGTTTCTGCTAAAATCCCGTCTAATTTTATACTTGTGGTCAGCCCTGCCGATATAATTATTTTCTAACTGAAGCTTCTCACGGATTCTCCCCTCCCCCCCCCCCCATGCTTCATCGCCTGTATAGGCTCTATATAATCCTATAAGTCTAGTTTTCTCCCTTCTCTTACTTAAAGCTTCCCACCCAAGTTTCTCCAACATTTCTGATACACTACTTTTTCTATTGAAATCCCCTGTTACAAATCTTGTTGCTTTCCTCTGCATAAAATCTATCTCTTTTATTAGGTATTCCTGGCGAGGATCCCGAACACTGCTTGCATATTCCAATAATGGACGAACCATACTTAAGCAACTTTTCTCTTTTAATTCTTTCTTGCATCCTTTAAGTAGCCTCATTATGAAATGGAACTATCTGTATGCTTTCCCACCAATGTCATCAACATGACCCTTACAGTGCAAATTACTTTCAAATCATTTAGCCATGGAGTCGGACGGTGACTAATACTAAAGAAGTATTAAAATTAACCTATGACAACAATGACATTTACAGTAAGATACAAAAGTTGAAAACTAGAAAAGCAGCTTGAATTGGTTAAGTTTCGTGGGATATACTAAAGACAATGGGTTGGGATATATTGTCATATCTGAAGTACTTCTTTGATTATTGTTTGCATGAAGGAGCTATGCGCAGTGAATGGAGAGTTGCTATAGTAGCCCCTGTGTATAAAGGAAAGGGTGAAAGACATAAAGCTGAAAATTACAGGCCAGTCAGTTTGACATGCATTGCATGTAAGCTTTGGGAAACCATTCTGATTACATTAGACATGTTTGCGAAATTAATAACTGGATAGAAGGCAGTTTGGGTTTAGGAAAGTTTATTCCGCTGAAGCTCAACTTGTAGGATTCTAGCAAGATATAGCAGATATCCTGGATTCAGGAGGTCAATTGGACTGTATCATGATTGACCTATCTAAGGGATTTGATAGGAGAGATCATGGGAGACTACTGGCAAAAATGTGTACAATTGGACTTGACAAAAGAGTGACTGAATGGGGGCTATGTTTCTAGAAAATAGATTTCAGAGAATTAGAGTAGGCGGAGCTTTACCTGTCCCTGTAATAATTAAGAGGGGAATTCCTCAAGGCAGTATTATTGGACCTTTATGTTTTCTTATATATATCAATAATATGTGTAAAGAAGTGGAATCAGAGATAAGGCTTTTTGCAGATGATGTTATTCTGTACAGAGTAATAAATAAGTTACAGGTTTGTGTGTAACTGCAAAATGACCTCGATAATGTTGTAAGATGGACAGAAGGCAACGGTATGATGATAAACGGGGTTAAAAGTCAGGTTGTGTGTTTCACAAGAACAAAAATACCTCTCAGTCTTAATTACTGCGTTGATGGGGTGAAAGTTCCCTTTGGGGATCATTGTAAGTACCTAGGTCGTAATATAAGGAAAAGACCTTCATTGGGGTAATCACGTAAATATGATTGTAAATAAAGGGTACAGATCTCTGCACATGGTTATGAGGGTGTTTAGAAGTTGCAGTAGGGATGTAAAGGAGAGGGCATATAAGTCTCTGGTAAGATTCCAACTAGAATATGTTTCCAGTGTATGGGATTCTCACCAGGATTACCTGATTCAAGAACTTGAAAAATGCAAAGAAAAGCAGCTCATTTTGTTCTGGGTGATTTCCGACAAAAGAGTCGCGTTACAAAAATATTGCAAAGTTTGGGCTAGGAAGACTTGGGAGAAAGGAGACGAGCTGCTCGACTAAGTGGTATGTTCCGAGCTGTCAGTGGAGTGATGACGTGGAATGACATCAGTAGACGAATAAGTTTGAGTGGTGTCTTTAAAAGTAGGAAAGATCACAATTTGAAGATAAAGTTGGAATTCAAGAGGACAAATTGGGGCAAATATTCGCGTATAGGAAGGGGAGTTAGGGATTGGAATAACTTACAAAGGAAGAGGTTCAATAAATTTCCAATTTATTTGAAATCATTTAAGAAAAGCTAGGAAAACAACAGATAGGGAGTCTGCCACCTGGGCGACTGCCCTAAATGAATATCCGTACTGATAGATTAACCATTCGTGTGAGCAATAAGTTTCTTTCACCAGAATAAACACCCCCTCCCGTCCCATTTTATCTCCTCGGTCTCTGCGATATACTGTATAACTTTACCCTCCTGGAAATACTTTTCTACTACCCACCCTTTCTCTCAACCACAATTCCACTCCTATCACCACACCTGTCTCATAAATTCCATAAATGTAGCGAATTTTAGTTGCTTATTTACTATTCTTCAACAGTTTAAAGGAGAAATACTAGATCCCCTTCCTCCCTTTCCAATATTTAATATTGTCAAGATCCTGTTGCCCCTCTGGTATACTAGGACTTTCTTTATTATCCAAACGATCATCAAGATAATCTAAAATATGTTCCTTTACTCTTGTTTTACTTATGGGCGAGGGCTCTATGATGCATATCCTTGAGTTGTTAATTGATAAATAATTACCTGAATCCTTGGTTGTTTTTACCTTTTTCCTAAAAAGGTGTTACCTGTGGGGTTATCTTTAAATTTTATTACCAATCGAACTAGCAATTTCGGTTCCCCCCCCACTTTCTGATCATTATTCTCTGAGGCATATTCAAATTCTCAATTAATTTTCCTAACCTGACACAAACCTGATTTTTCCCTTCCCTGTTCATGTGAAGGCCATGCCTTGTGTTACGTGCTCCCGATCTCAATCTTTCTCTTACCTTGTGCATACGTCATCCCTGTAGACATTATACTGCTCTGCTTTCGTTCCGTCTGCTTGCTAGTCCCTCTCACTACTGCTTGGGTTTTCGCCCCTCCTCGCGTCCCACCGTGACGTCATCTGTCTCCAGTGCTTTCTAGGCCCGCCTTCCCTGGCCTATATAACTCGCCGCTTCTCTTCGACTGGCGATCAGGTGTGCTTCGCACACTGTAACTAAGCAGTGGGAGCGTGTGCTTTTCGCGCGGCTGGTCCGAGTTGATTTTAACCTGACTTCAATCTTCTTCTTCAGACCGGGTGAGCAGACTTATTATTATTATGCTTTCATATTTGCCCTTTTCTTGCCTCGATAGGCCCTGCCACTGTTTTGGATTCTGAACTTTAGTCCCTTCAGGACTCAACAAAAATTATGGTGCACTAAATCTCCCTTCTCTGACCTATTATCGGAATGTCAAGGAAAAGGAGTTGTGGATCGCCAACTTTTTTCCTGTGGTGTAGTGAACGTCATTTTCCACCATTTTGAACTGGGACTTTGCAGCCTGATCCCTACCTATTTTTCCATCCCCTTTCTTTCGCTTCCTTAATTTTTTTTATCGTAGGGTGGGAGATGGGTATTGATCAGGTCTGCTGTCCCTTTCCCTTTTTTTTGCTCTCTTATTGGTTTGCTGTCCATCACTCTCTTCCCTTTTATTTTTTTACTTTTGCTTTTTCTTCTGCTCACCCGGCCCTGCTCCCACTGCTTAACTCCTTCAGGCCTGATCCTCCCCCTCTTCTTGTAATTTTTTTCTTTATTATCTCCTCTTGGGATACATTTATTGGTTAATATTACTATTTTGTATTGAAAAATCATCTTGCAGACCACTAAAAATCATATTTTATGGTATACGATCCGGATCGTTCCCTTGCCTTTACCTTTTCTTACCCCCCTTATTTTCTTTTTCCTGTAATCCCCTTCACTTTCTCCTTTCTTCTTTCTTTGTTCTTTCATGTTACTTATTTTTCTCTTTTGTTCCTTTTTTTGCTGCATCATCCTGCTTGTCCCTGAGATGGCGCCTCTTCGGGACATCGTGGGATCTGCCTCATCTCCTGTCTTCACTTTTCGTCTCATCGGGCTTCTGCTTCATCTGCTGTCTTCATTTTCTTCACATCGTGGGATCTGCGCCGCCTTTCGTCTTCATCTGCGCCACATTGGACGACCTGTGCCACCCTCGTCACCATCTTCCTGTCGTCGTGGTGCCTCGTTACATCTTTGGCACCAATCCTTCGGATTTTTTCTGGGTGGTGAGAGTCTGTTACGTGCTCCCGATCTCAATCTTTCTCTTACCTTGTGCATACTTCATCCCTGTAGACATTATACTGCTCTGCTTTCGTTCCGTCTGCTTGCTAGTCTCCCTCACTACTGCTTGGGCTTTCGCCCCTCCTCGCGTCACATCATGACGTCGTCTGTCTCCAGTGCTTTCTAGGCCTGCCTTCCCTGGCCTATATAACTCGCCGCTTCTCTTCGACTGGCGATCAGGTGTGCTTCGCATACTGTAATTAAGCAGTGGGAGCTTGTGCTTTCCCGCGAGGCTGGTCCGTGTTGGTTTTAACCTGACTTCAATATTCTTCTTCAGACCGGGTGAGCAGACTTATTATTATTATGCTTTCATATTTGCCCTTTTCCTGCCTCGATAGGCCCTGCCACTGTTTTGGATTCTGAACTTTCGTCCCTTCAGGATTCAACAAAAATTATGGTGCACTAAATCTCCCTTCTCTGACCTATTATCGGAATGTCAAGGAAAAGGAGTTGTGGATCGCCAACCTCATAAGTGACCTGGAACTTTTTTCGTGTGGTGTAGTGAACATCATTTTCCATCATTTTGAACTGGGACATTGCAGCCTGATCCCTACCTATTCTTCCATCCCCTTTCTTTCGCTTCCTTATTTTTTTTACTGGTGTTTTCCCTCGTCCTTTCCTCTCTCCTTTCTTTCCATGTTTCTTTATGAAGATCTTAAAAGCTAACCAATGGTACAATAGTGGTCTGCGAATCAGATAGTATACCTTCTCTTTACTTGTGAAACACTCTATCTTCTTTCCTATTTGAAGCAAAGTGTGTTTATTTGGGGGAATAAGATATTGTTTTACTTGGTCTCTTACTAGCTTAGCGAATGTTCCATTCTACTTGTGTAATAAAATTGATTACGCTTGCTCAAAACATTTTCGTAGTTGGACTTTGAATGACTTCAATCCACGTAAAATTCTTCTGATCTAGTCATTTTGTACCTTAACAAAGTAAATATTAATGATAACTTATGTTTGATCGTCTGTTGTTCCAATTTTTCTTGTACCTGTGTATACATAAGATAATCTATTTTACTCACTCTTGTATAATACATGTTATCTCTTTTTTGGTGCTACTATAATATAATCTGTTACTTGAAACCAGTTGTTTCGGGTGTTATCATTCTTGTATCCCCTCCCATTTATTCTAAGTGTACCTACTACGGAATTCCTCTTGGGAAAAGGCCCAAAATATTATTTCATACGTTACTCCGCTGAAGTCATGCGATATTACATTTTGTTGTTTGTGGTTGCTTGATCATGATAATCGGACGGTGTAGTTACCTCATACCTCACGCTTCCCTGCACTCTGCTTGGTCTGGTGTACTATCACAGCACATTAGCGTATGGTTGATAGGAGTCATCTCCTTCCTCTTTTCTTAGGAATCATTACTATTATTATTACTCTGATTACCAACCAAACGTAACACTTGTAAAATGATCCCTAGGTAACCTCTCACTTTCAAAATTAATTTCTATTCTTTCCCTGTTTACAATTTCAGATGCATTAACACTAATCCTGTGATATGTTTGTTAGCTCTCTCAATAACAGGATTTAATTTAGGCATATCATCTCTGTGTGGTATAGCATGCAAAATTGCGTTGGTTTTGTGTGTTAATTTTAGCAAATAACTTATGGAATGGCCCAGTTCCTCAATAATTACATTTTAATTTAGCCCTGCATCATTTGTTCCCCTCATTATCACCAGCACATATTTCTCTCCTAAGTTTTCTGTCTTACTTTAAATGTTTTTCACAATTTCTCTTAAAGGTGCAGTCGCTTTAATAATACTTTGCACTTCGTTACCTAGGCCTAATTTGAAACGAAGAATTCCATTACATTGCCGTCCGTGACTGTCGCCAATCAGCAAGATTCCTCTCTAAAATTGGCGGCTTCTTCGGTAGCGTTATTTTCCATCCTTTCGTTGTCGAAGTCGTCATCGTCGTCGTCGTCGTCGACATTCCAGTTGGCTTCTTCCTCTCCGCCAAAATGAATTGTTCACTGTTATTTTTTCACTAAGGACCATAAATCTGTTCGAAAGTTCAACTTGATTTGAGTCCACTGTAGCTAAAGTCGCGGGTCTATTTTTCCCGCTTAACCTAGGCCTAAATTCGGTCTCCCTACGTAAGTCAGTAACCTGTTGTGTAAGATCGTCGTTTATTGCCTTCAGTCGAAAGATGTTCTCCTGTGCAGCGTTTAAGTTCTCTTCCATTAACCTAAATTATCGCTGCTTTATTTACACAATCCAATCTCAATTCGTCACACGCTGTACACACGCCATCTGTAGCATCCATGTCGTCTGATACCTCGTCCACACAATATTTACAAATCCATTCATTACTATTTACACTATCACTATCTACTGAAATTCCTTCCAAATGATACCATCTAGAACAAATTCTGCACTGTACCATTTCTCAGACGCTTTTTGTTCCAACCGCACTTATTTCCACTCATTTTACAAAAAAAAAAAAAAAAAGAAATGAAGGCCCAACACACTCCCGTGTACACGTTTCCTCCACCATTACACTATGCTAATAATAATAATAATAATAATAATAATAATAATAATAATAATAATAATAATAATAATAATAATAACGGCATGTGGCCACCGGACAGGCCTGATGCAGGTTTTTAAGTTCGACGCCGTTTACATTTCGTACAGTCTATCTAGCCGTTCGGTACAGACCCAATGTTCATACGAACACTTTTGTTCACAATAACAGGTACTAACATCCCCCAGAATTACCCTTTCCTCTGGGACACCCTGTTATGTGTATATCCTACAATGTAAGATCAGTTTCTCTGATTAACTCCGTAGTGAGCAACCTAAAGGTATTCAGAAGAATGTGCTGGAAATTTTACCTACATTCAGAATAATTTACTCTTAGAAATACCCTCAAATATTAGATTAAGTCAAATGAATAGAATGTAAATGTAATATTAGTAACATTGACAATTTTCGAGGTATAGTTTAAATAATAGTAAATACTGTAAATTCATTTCAAAATGTTAAAAACAAATCATGATACTTTACATTTCAGTTAAATTACATTTCACGTTAATTTTAAATTATATTAAACTTATTTTTAATTTTAAGTAGTTATATTGTTCAATGTGTACACAGGTGTACAATTATATGATTTGGCATAATAGCAGGCTTCATAGCCTGAGCCCCGCCATGTACAGAAAGGCATAAATAAATAAATAAATAAATAAATAAATAAATAAATAAATAAATAAATAAATAAATAAATAAATAAAATAAATAAATAAATAAATAGGTATACCCAACATGCTTCGGAAAACATATATCGATGAGGCAATGAGTTGTACGCAACGTTTCGAGTGGAATAAAGTCCTTTGAAGATAAGAAGCGATCTGGAAGACCTTCCATGAGCATCACCCTACAAAATGTGGAAATAATTCTGGAAAGTGTGCGTAAAGAGCGTCCTCAGGACGATTAACAACATTGTAGACGTTGTTGATGTGTCGTACGGGACAGTGCAGACAATCCTATCGTTGGAACTGTATGTACATGTGGTGTGTCACTTCCGAGATTGTTCCCCCGAATATCGCGTCGCAGTGTGCCAAGATCTCCGTGAGCGAACCGCGGATGATCCATACTTGACCTCCAGGATCATAATCGGTCAGGTTCGATGTCTCACTGGTCGATTTTCCAAGTTTAATACAAAATTTCACGATGGCTCGATTTTCCACCTTTCTGTCCATGATGTAATCGCAAACTACCACACACATGTGATCACAAAAACAACACTACAACAACTCCCAATGTTAACACAGCGATGTGTCTTAGTACATTACCTTATCAAAGTTGGTAGATTCTAATGTAGTCTTGTGCTGCCATCTACGGGCGCACCATAGAGCTAGTTCAGGAACATTTTTATCTGACGTTGTATGTACAGTACAACAGGTACTGATAATGCGTGATACCCACCGGGTAGACGTGCGAGGCCCGTTCAAACTATAATGGAACTCTTCAGGGGGCTTAGCTGTAACCTAATTAGCTTTGTCTCCTCTACAAGTCTCTGAACGCTGTTTCCACTTAGTTAACCAGTCCCGACAGGCGACTTGCAAGATCACACGCAGTTCCGCCTGCGGTTGCAGCTTGATTTGTCCAATTGGCTGAATTCGTCGCCCTTTTAGGATGAATTTAATTTTAGGAAAATTCAGATAAGTACAGTGGATGGGAAGGACAGTTGTGTTCCTGTTTGTTAAAGATGTACGCCAGGGCCTGTCAGAGTGCATGCGCCTGGTGCATGCACTGTGCACGGTGCAAAAGACGACTTCGCTTGGTTGACCAGAGTGCAGACCCCCCACTCCTCGATTTGGAGAAATAGCGCCTACTCTCCCTTTCCTCACGCCTATCTCCCTCGCTCCCCCCGTCTCCCTCTTCCAAACATGCTACGTAGCGCTCCAAATCCGAGCTGAGTTGCGCCGAGTAGAGCCGAGCTTAGGCGAGCTTAGCCGAGTAGCCCAGAGACGAAGCGTTGGTCCGAGTCGAGCCGAGCGGGAAGGATGCACAGTGCACGGAGCTCTTGCGCCTCGATTTGCACGCGTGAGATTTTGGGCGTTTGAGACTCCCTGATGTACGCGATGAGTGACCTTGCGCGTTGTAATATTGGAGGCCCCAGGAGTTGTTTCTCTGTAAGTCTGTTATTTTTCTACTATCATTTTCTCTCAGACGTTTCAAGACTTTCAATCTAACACCATAATCTAACCGCTTGATCCGCAGGTGGGAATTCTTCTTGTACAAAACCGTTGATGTCAAAAGAGATAGTCAACAAAACCTTTACGTTTAACAGACCTGCAACACTACCTTCGGTCTCGGTGAATCGTCCTATTCTCTTCATACCCACGATCAGACGGAGTAAAAAGAAAATTCTCCTGACGCCATTCTTAAGACAACGGACTAAATGACTCAGAATTGACATTAGAAATAACATTAATTTCTCAGGGCTGTCGTGGTAGATGTTACATTTATGTGTAGGTCGATATAGCAGAACTTCTTTACAGCGACACCTATTCTCTAACTTCAGGTGTTTCTGTGGTACCAAGTGTTTTTAAGTCTTGCTTAATAAAACAAATATACCTCATATATAACGTCATTTTAAATCCCAGTTAGGAGTAGGATTTTATAAGAAACAAAGTGTTTCAAGATCTCCATTGACATTTGAACACTCATAAGTCACAATTGAGGGTTAGCGTCGAGACAAATTCCTTAATTTCTTCTTCTGTCATTGTCCTTCAGAAAGTGCTGCACGCAAGCTTTCCCCTACTCCGTCCTGCCATAAACTCTCTTTTATAAAATTTAATAATAATAATAACATAATAATATTAATTATTATTATAATAATGGAGTCTCCGTGTCTCAGGTGGTAGCCCACCGGCCTCTTACCCCTGGGTTCCGTGGTTCAAATCTCAAGCATTCCAAGTGATGACTGTGCTGGACAAAGAGGAGGCGGGATAGGTTTTTCTCCGGGTTCCGTACTCCGGTTTTCCCTGCCATCTTTTATTCTAGCAACACTTTTGGATATTATGTAATTTCAGCTGTCAGTCATTAAGCATTACCCAAGAGGAATGCGACGGGCTTCGGTAGGCGGCAAAATTCCTATCGTTGCCGCTAGGTGGAGACTTCATTCATTCCATTCCTGACACTGTCGAGTATCTGGAAACATGCTGTGCATTTTCACTTTTCAATAATAATAATAATAATAATAATAATAATAATAATAATAATAATAATAATAATAGTAATAATAATAATAATAGATCGGTCTCAGCCATAGTGTGCAGGCATTTTAAACTGACACCACTTGACTATCTGCTCGTCAGTTTCGATATTCTCTTTTACTTTCTTATCATTTGTTTCCTTTTTTAGGTCGGCTCTACGCCTCTGCATTCGGGAGACGGGTTGGGGCTGGACCTCACGGCTGGCTCCATCCGTCGGCTGTCCTGAGAATGGTTTTCCGTACTTCTCCATTCTCCTACACTAAGGCGAATGCCGGGACAGTTCCTAGTATAGGCCACGACCGCCAACCCTCTCACCTTCTCCTTCACCGTAACAAATCTCCTGGCCTGAGAGACGGCGCTACCGTCTAGGAGGCCCGCCTTTCCCTTTTGGGGAGGAATGAAAACATTTTAGTAGTAGTAGTAGTAGTAGTCAGGTAATTGATACATTTATTTATTCAAAGGTTAGTTTCGGCAGACTGAAGGACCTAAGAGTTATAAATCAATTCAGTATTTTGAAACAATATTATAATTTAGTTTTTCAATTGATTCACTTAAGTCCGACTCGTTGGCTGAATGGTCAGCGTACTGGCCTTCGGTTCAGAGGGTCCCGGGTTCGATTCCCGGCCGGGTCGGGGATTTTAATCGCTTCTGATTAATTCTTCTGTCTCGGGGACTGGGTGTTTGTGTCCGTCCCAACACTCTCCTCTTCAAATTCAGACAACATACCACACTACAAACCACCACAGAAACACGCAATAGTGATTACATCCCTCCATATAGGGTTGGCGTCAGGAAGGGCATCCGGCCGTAAAACAGGGCCAAATCCACATGTGCGACCCAGTTCGCACCCGCGACCCCACAGGTGTGGGAAAAAGCGGTAGGAAAAGAAGAAGAAGAATAATTGATTCACTTAAGTTTACCTACCCTGGTTGAAATAATTCTGATAAATCCTCAGCAATTCGGTAATTACGCAGCTTGGTATGGCTAATTCCGTAGTAATTCGTGAATTCATTTGAACACTGCAAATATTACTAAATTATTTGAGAGTAGTAATAAATGTTGTAATAATACTCAGTTAAAGAAGCCTATCTTCTAAATACAGTAAACAGGATAAATACTGAAATTTCTTGATGCTACCACCAAAAGAATCCACCGCTTAATGTACAACCTTTTACCATTGGCGTACAATGTGTTTAGTGGACGTAATAAGCTTATTAGATCCCCTCGCGCTGAGGTAAAGAAATAGCAAAGTTATATTTTAAGATGCTTTGGAATTATCCGTACTGAATATTTATCCGAACCTTCTCTACTCTTGTGTGCGATGAAGTTGTGTTTTGTGCGTGAGTTGCAGAAAAAGCGAGGGGACAACACAAACATACGGTCCAAGATTCAACAGAGAAGTGAAATTGGAAATAGCGACGAGAGTACACTGGTATATAAAGTCATATTACAATGGGAGTGGACTTCGTTGAACTTCGTAAGCTCATTCAAGGCTCCTCGTCGGGAAATGATGAAGAATCGGACTATTGAAGAAGCGTACGTTTTACTTTGTGTATTAATGACTGAAAATTATTTCAATCAAATCATGGTATAACGGGATGTGAAAACACCGAGATAATTCTGTATACGTTGGTCTTTATTACAATTTTTTGTTCTTTTTTTAATATTATAAGATTCAGTATGCGTTTTAACAGTCATTGTTTAATTGTTTGATTATTACGCTAATTTTTTTAGGCATACTTTTATTTTTAACAAACTATAGTACTCTGTATTGTCATTTTTGGTACTCGAGGTTCGCTACGGTATTCTACCTTGTATAGGGATTTTTACGAAAGTTACTGTACACGCAGTGAGTAAGATTATATTAAATTGCGTGTCTCTTAGTGCTATCCGAGGAATAAAACGGAGAGGACCGCATTGTTTCCGATGTAAGGTGAGCATTGGGGGAAGTTTTGATGATAATGGCAGGCCACATTTCCTACTGCCATTGACAATTGAGTTCGGGAGTTTCTACTATAACGGCAGGCTCATTTGCCAAATACCATTCAAAATAGAGATGAAGGGTTTTCATTTTAATGACAGACACCTTTCCCTAATGGCAAGCAAAATCGAGTTGGAGAGATTTGAATATAATCGATAAATGTAGCGTTATCCAACGTATAAAGAATCAAGATAGGACCAAAGTTGAAGTTATCTCAAAATTGACAATCGATTGTGTAATTTGCTTTGTGAAATGGCTTATTGTTTAGGAAGCAGTTACCCCAAAACGAAGGTCTGCACGGTCATTGAAAGTGCCTCCAATTTCGATATTTTCCGGGGCCTAAAATTTATACATATGAACAGCTTGGAATTTTCCCTCAAAGGAAATAAGTGTCCAGGGACCAAGAGAAATTATTTATATAAAAATGTTGTTTAATATGAAGGGACGTTTCACATGTAGACCACGGATTTTACAGAAAATCAGTTATATAAGGGAAATTGGAAGAAAACTGTTGTGGTTTCCCTAGAAACTCCCAGTCTGTTCAGTGATTTTAAACCATATGCATATCTAAACTTTCCCCTCTATGAGTATACTCTAAATATGAAATTTGGCCGAGATCCATCTAGCCGTTTTGCCGTGATGGTGGAACAGACTGACAAACAGACAGACTAACTGACATGAAAGGTGAAAATCACTGATACGTTCTTGAGTTGAACTAAATCAGATAAATAGCTGAATAATTGGCAAAACAAACGAAATTACAGACAGTGGACCCCTACAACTTTATTTATATAGATTTATGAGAATATGGTTCTTTATTGTACATATTTCTTGTTATTTTCTTTCTACATATTATAAATTTCAATATGTGTTTTAACATTAATTGTTTATTTGTTTCATTGTTATTCTAAATTGTAGGCATCCTTATATTTTCTTCAACAAACTATTTTACTCTGTACTGCCACTTTTAGGTTGATCTTAACTTTCTGAAATCTTAATAAGAATATAACCAAAAAACCCACGGCACTTAATGCCCTTGAAAGGGCTTTGGCTTGCCCAGCGACCGCTGCTCAGCCCGAAGGCCTGCAGAATACGAGAGGTCAGCACGACGCATCCCCTCGGCCGTTATTCTGGGCTTTCGAGACTGGGGCCGCCATCTCACCGTCAGATAGCTCCTCAATTCTAATCACGTCGGCTGAGTAGACCTCGAACCAGCCCTCAGGTCGAGAGGAAAGTCCCTGACCTGGCCGGGAACTGAACCCAGGGCCTCCGGGCGAGAGGCAGGCACGCTACCCCTACACCACGGGGTCGGCAGTTTAATAAGAATATAGCCAATTATTTATAAAAGTCATAGGAATTCACTTTCCACAGTGATCAAAGACCAGCATGCTAGCTACCACTCAGTTACGTAATAGAACTGTATGGCTGATAATTACGTTGTTTTTGAAAACCAACGTCATTGATATTACAATCTGGCTTCAGCCATGGTTTTTTGAGCTAATTAATATAAGAAACTGGTTTTCTTGCAGTTGATTTTATATTATGATTTTTGCTGTAGGTTATAGCATTAAAAATGTAATGAATGACGCCTATCAACAGAGAAGAATTGGTGTAGGACTATATAAAGGATTCGAGATAAATTTCTAGATGAATAGGAGTCCTCTTTGTTGTTTCATTCAGTAATTGAAAGGCTGGCTGGGTGGCCGTCCTGCGGCCCCAGGCGGCTGGTCGGAATATTCAATTAATTAGCAAGGACACACAGTAGCAGCAAACTGGTTCTTGACTCATTAGGGTCTAATTGGGTCGCGGTGTCCAGTCGGGGATATCGGAGACACGACCAGGTCTTCATCATGGCTAACTACGAGGGCAAAGCAGGAAAGTATTTTAAAAGTAACATTTTTATTTATTTTTTACAACGGAGGGCGTAAATATAATAGATATTTGAAAGAAAATGGTGTCAATAGAACTTGTATTTTCGATTTAGATTGCGTCTATAGTTTCTAAAGAACACTTAGGCCGATAGCCTCCGTAGCTCAGATAGTAGCGGGCCGGCCGCTCACAGCTGGGTTACGTAGTTCGAATCCCGGTCACTCCATGTGAGATTTGTGCTGGACAAAGTGGAGGCGAAATTTTTTCTCTGGGTTCTCCGATTTTCCCTGCCATCCTTCATTCCAGAAAAACTCTCCAATATCAGTTCATAGTCCGCCTCTGTGGTGTAGTGGTTAGCGTGATTAGCTGCCACCCCCGGAGGTCCGGGTTCGATTCCCGGCTCTGCCACGAAATTTGAAAAGTGGTATGAGGGCTGGAACGGGGTCCACTCAGCCTCGGGAGGTCAACTGAGTAGAGGTGGGTTCGATTCCCACCTCAGCCATCCTGGAAGTGGTTTTCCGTGGTTTCCCACTTCTCCTCCAGGCAAATGCCGGGATGGTACCTAACTTAAGGCCACGGGCGCTTCCTTCCCTCTTCCTTGTCTATCGCTTCCAATCTTCCCCATCCCCCGCAAGGCCCCTGTTCAGCATAGCAGGTGAGGCCGCCTGGGCGAGGTACTGGTCATTCTCCCCAGTTGTATCCCCGACCAAGAGTCTGAAGCTCCAGAACACTGCCCTAGAGGCGGTAGAGGTGGGATCCCTAGCTGAGTCCGAGGGAAAAACCGAACCTGGAGGGTGAACAGATGATGATGATGATGATGATGATGATGATGATGATGATGATGATGATGATATCAATTCATTTCATCTGTCTGTCATTATTCATGGGCCCAGAAGAGTATGACAGGCTTCGGCAGCCGGCACAGTTCCTATCCTCGTCGCGAGATGAGGGCTGGAAATAGGCTGTGGATTTTTATTTCCTTATGCCGGTGATCGTTACTAAAACATGAACATTTTAAAACTGAAATATTTACTTGACAACACGTGCGATCGCATTGTTGAATATTTCACCGTAGAGAGGAAGCTATTTGAGATTCTGAAAGGGATCAGGATCAGATACCGAGAACGAAGAAGTATCTACAATCTGTACAAAAATCAGCAGTGGCGAATGGTGAACACATCCGTTACCCCAGCTGCAAAACTTTTCTTTTCAAGCTTTCGCAGGTCCACTATTCTTTCTAAAGCCAACGCTACCATTGTATAGACTCACTTCGTAACTACGTGGAAATATAACAGGAAAACATATCGGAATATAAATAAATAAATAAATAAATAAATAAATAAATAAATAAATAAATAAATAAATAAATAAATAAATAAATAAAATACGATAATTTAGGTATTAAATAACTTATGAATTCACTTGAATATGAATATTTTCAACCACGCACTCACACATATTTCCAAATTGGTAATCACAACAGTGACGGCACCATCATAACTTAAGCTGCAGCACATTATAAACAATGTATTTAGGGCCTACAGTTTCACCCACTGACGCTTCGTAATAGTACAGTCATGCTTTTCACAGAAATACACTGGAACTAACTTTTCGATTTTAACTTATAAAGCCTACTACTATTAAAGTTTACAACGCTAAGGTTGGTTGGCAGCAGATCTACAAAGGTTCCAGTTTTGTGCCATTCTATTCAGTTCTACATACGATTAGCACCCAGCTCCTCCACCAGTTGGCCAATATAATCTAGTCTAAGCCTTTCCATACAATTTCGTCCTTCAACAGATTCCTCTAGGATGAAGGCTAGTAAACTCTCATGTCTTATGATTTGTCCAGTCCATGTATTTCTTCATATTCATTGACAAGCTCGGGGTTTCTCCAACTCTTTCCATTACTTCCTCATTAGTAACTCTATCTGTCCAAGGAATTTTCAGTATTCGTCTACAGGGCCATTGTTCAAATGCTTCTACTCTCTTCCTCTTTGCCACCCCTAGTGTCCAGGTCTCACTTCTGTACAGAAATACAGAAATGTCTGAACTAATTGTTTCCTCAGTTTTAAGCTGATACTTTTAGACGTGAAGAGCTTTCTCCTTTTATTGAAAGCTATATTTGTCTGGTTAATTCTGCTGATCAGATCTCTCTTACTTCGGTTATCAGCTGCTATTTTGCTTCCTAAGCAAGAAAACTCTTCAACGTTTCTAAGCTGGTTCCCACGCAGAGCTATCTTTATTTTTCTTTGTTGCTTACTTATCACCATTACTGTTGTTTATACAGCCTAAACTAAATGAGCAACATTTAGCAGATATTTACAGTCGCCAAAGTTTTGCAGTTTCATTCCCTTACTGAGCGTGGGTACAGCAACGAAAAACGAGGGAAAATATTCGTCACGAAGTATACCACTATTATATTCACGAAGAATTGCATAGAACTCGCGAATACGTCATTTGTAATTCAAGAGGAACGCTACAGAAATTCTTCATATACCACCATTACAGGCAAATCCACTCGTACAAAGTAAAGCAACCAAATTTCCTTGGATTAATTGTTGACGAATTCCTCTCTTGGAGTGATCAGGTTAGGGCGATATGTAATAAAATTACACCAGCAATTGGCGTTCTTAATAGACTTAAATACAAACTTACTAACACTATACTAGAGAATATTTATCACGATCTTATTCAAGTCATATACTTTATATGGTGCATATTTGGGCTTGTTGCAGTAAAGAGCCATTTCAGACTGTTGAAATCCTACACAAGAGAGCATTAAAAATACTGTTTAAGCTACCTACATTGACACCAACAGCTTATCTATACAAACATTGTAGTGTTCTTCCACTTGAGGCTTTACGTCAGAAAACTTCAGCTGTGATGGTCTATAAATTGATAAATAATCTGGTGCACTCCAATACTTTATGTGTGACAAATTCTGATATACATTCATACAATACAAGAGGTATCAATAACATTCACACTGAATTCAACTAAATATGGCAACAAATCTGTACGGTACTACTCAGTACATGTGTATAACTCACTTCCTGAACATATTCGACAGGCTGTTTCATTTTCTGTATTTAAGCAGAAACTCGTGAAATATTTACATAATATGCTATGGACATCTGAGATTTCTTGACTATGTAACATGTATACGTTAAATATAATGAGTTTAACTCACTTTCCGTTTATTCTAATGTAAAATATCAGTATGAAAAAGGAGCAACAATCCAGAAGGCAAGGCTGCAGCTTGTCTCCTCTGCTTTTAAACGTTTACATAGAACAGGCGGTAAAGAAAATCAAAGAGAATTTGCAAAAAGAATCACAATCGAAGGAGAGGAAATCAAAACTCCGAGATTTTCCAATGATATTGCTATTTCAATTGAGTCTACAGGAAATCTGAAGAAATTGCTAAATGGTCTGGACAGAGTCTTGAGTAAAGGGTACCTGATGAAAATAAATAAATCCAAAACAAAAATAATGGAGTGCACTTGAATGAAGTCGAGTGATGCAGGAAATATTGGACTGGGAAACGAAGTAGATGAATGTTGTTACCTGAGTGGTAAAGTAGACTAACTAATGATGGCGGAAGTAAGGAGGACATGTAATGCAGATTAGCACAAGCAAAGGAGGCCTTTCTTAAGAAAAGAAATTTGCTCACTTCAAACATCGATATAACAATTAGGAAGATGTTTCGGAAGATGTTCGTGTGGAGTATGACATTGCATGGAAGTGAAACGTGGGAGATTTCAGTAGGAAAGAGGATAGAAGCTTCTGAAATGTGGCTTTACAGAAGAATTCTGATGCCGAGGTCGATAGACGGAATCACGAATGAAGAGATACTGAATCGAATTCTTGCGAGGATATGGCGAAATTTGACCAGAAGAAGCGATAGAATGATAGGATACATCTTAATACATTGAGGACTTTTCAGCTGTTTTTTTACGGAAGTGTATGTGGTAAAACCGGCAGGGGTAGACCAAGGTATGAATATGACAAACAGATTAGAGTAGATGCAGGATGTAGCAGTAACGTAGAAATGAAAGCATGGAGAGATGGATCAAACCATTTTAGGGAATGATGACCCAAAAAACAAAAAGCAAAGAGGACCAGTGTATGTAGTAACAAGAGTCTGACAACGATATGATATCAATGGAGAGATGCAATGGCACTGCTATCTTTTACTACGGAATTACCGGCCTGGAGATTTAGCTGTGACTTTCTTGAATATGGTAATTCTTTCTAAGTAAAATAACCCTGTCTATAGAATATATACTTCATGAAATACAGTTTATTAGTGGATTATACTAATACCATCACTAATATTATAGCATAAGAGTTGATGGAAAAATGCCCAATACCGTATGATTTCCAAATTATATAGGCCTACCCCTTATTTAATTTAGTGCATGGATAACAGCACATCACAACAGCTGCCTCTGTGGATCCGTGGTAAAGTGTCGGCGTCCCGATCGCAAGATAGCGGGTTCAAACCTCCCGAGGCTGAGTGGTATTTACCCGACAAAATTCAATAAATCTCAGCCATAGACGCCCAAGAGAGATTCGGTTTACTCGGTCTGCCATCTAGTGGGCCTAGAGTAAAATGGAACGGCGAAATTGACGAGCAGACAGCCAGATGGCGTCAAATCGAAATATCTGCACACGGTAGCTGAGGCCATACGATTATTATTATTATTATTATTATTATTATTATTATTATTATTATTATTATTATTATTATTATTATTATTATTATTTATCACATCACAACAATTATAAAGGAAAATACAATATTAATCAAAGGCAAAGAAAAAAAATGAAAATTATAGTTCCTTAACTGACACTATATATCTGGATATCAGAGATAAAGTATCGTAAATGCAAAAACGACGATTTTGAGGTTTTTGTCGCATGTGTCCTTTCGTTGTGCCTTCTTAAGGGTACACTATTGTATGTGTGTGTTCCGTAGGAATTGAGATAAGCTACAGATACCATTGCATGTGCAAGGAGAAACCAACGGTAGGCAGTGGTAAGTGATCATACAATAGCTCAGACTTACGTCGTTCACAATGACAACGTACTCGTAGAGACTAGCTGGAAAGATTATAAAAAGTAAGATTCTTCAGAACTGTAGACTCGACTTACCTTAAAGGTGTACCTCAGCAGCTTCTTTCTGTTCTACTGTAAGGCCGCGTTCACACTAAGGCGATATAAGATAAGTGATATATCCTAAGCGATATACGATACGCGACACGCACAGACAGATACTTGAAATCTAAAGGGAGGCGATAAGAAAGGTTCACAGCTGCGCGATTGCACAACATATCGCAAGTGACATATCTCTCGAAGTGCACCTTGCTAGTCTCTTCAGCGATTAGTATCGTACGATACTTCGAGCCGTGAACATGACGGCAAGATTCTGTAATATCTTTCATTAATATAGTGGAACTGATTGGTACAATTTGAAAAAAAATGTAAAATATCAAATTAAAACGGCTAAATTTTATTAATACGGCTTTTTATATTAATATCTACTTACCTTAAAGTAATCAGAAAATTTTTATATCAAGAAATGGCCTTCCTGAAGGGTGTACCTTATATTTTTCAAGGGTTCGTGACACTAGGCTTTTCAGAAAATGAAAGTATTCAGGATTCATTCGATAAAACTCCCTGAATTTTGATTCATGTTGAGACAGCCTTCTAGAAACAACAGCCGAGCTATGGTGCAGGTTGGTAAGATTGTAGGGATGTACCCAGTATTTCCGTTTTCTTCTCATCCTACTCCTGAACCAATAAGCCACTAGAACGTCTTCATCACTTGAACTCATATTTGTAACTGATGTAGTGAGAATTGTGTTCCCACCAAATTTTTATCGCCCAGATCGCGCCGATTTATCGTCCAGTGTCATGAACCTACCTAGCAATATATTCCTTACTATATATCACTTATCTTATATCGCCTTAGTGTGAACGGCGCCTAAGATGAGTGAAATGTCACTTACGATAGTTTACGTATGACGTCCAGGTATAAACATCAGAAATACAGTATATATATATAGTTATTAACTAATACTACAGGTCCATCAAAGGGGGAAAACTAGTTATTTTTTCTTTCAGGTCTCCTCTGGTCACTCATTCATTTAATGTTCTGGCACTGACAAAGATATCAAAGTGCCACTAAATCACATGAACTGACTGCTAGAAGAGAACTGTGGTTGGGAAAAAAAAGAAGACAAGATAATGAATTGTACAAGGGATAATGACAAAATTACCAATGTGTTGATGAATAGAGAAAAATTAAATCAAGTAAAAGAATTCAGACATCTTACGGGAAATGTACGAGAGGAGTACAACTTATTTACTTATTTAGTGCATGGATGGAATTGCACAGGCGATGGAAGCTTTCTGGAAAAATAAAGTAAAGAAAAACAATTGTCTACCTACATCTCAGACCATCAACATGGAGGCGCAAAAGCATTTCGAGAAAGGTTTTGTATGGAGCGTTGCAAGTTATGGTTCAGAAACATGAACCATGTAAAAAGCGGAAGTATTGAAACACAACGTATTTGAAATGTGGTATTGGCGACGACTTTGAAGCATACCGTTCACCTATAAGAATCATAAACGAGAACGTTCTCGTCCCAACTTATCTTCGTCACAATCATTTAAGACATCTGATAAAATAATAATAATAATACTGAACCCAATTGGTTTCGGTGTCATTGGCATATGAATAAGATGTCTTGAGAAAAAAATATGGGAAAGAATATTTCGTATTGGAGCAGAATGTATGTGGAAATCTGGCAAGTTGAATCATGTCTTCAGAGCTACACGTGTAAAAGATTGGCGGTTGTTGCATCATATAGGCCACTGGAACTTTCCATTCGGTAGAGAGAGAAACTTGAGAACGAGATGAAACAGAGCTGAAGATATCTACCGGCGGAAATTTTGAACCCGCGAATCAGAAGTCAGCGCGCAAATGAGTAATTGGAATGATAGCAGTAGTACTAAAATAATAACAGTGCGGAAAAAGGTTGGAGTCCAGAAGAAATGATTATAAAATGTGAATAAGACACTTATAATCATGTTTAAATTAAATTACAATAAAATATCCTGGCAGCTTGTGAAATTAAATATGTGATAACCAGAGACAGGAAGTATGATGCAATGTAAAGAGGAAGCCCTGATGTGTATACCAGGAATAGACAGGCCGCATGACGCCACGTGCTAATCATAGCTCACTCTGATATCTGGAATTGAACGGGTCGGTCGCGATCTGCGATTGTCGTTTGGAAAATGTGGAGTCAGCGCACTGAGTATTTCTGTAGTCAGAGATAATAACTGTAATATTGGAGAAAAGAACTTAATCCGCAGGAATTTTCCCATACAGGAGATATTAATGGGTGATTTTAGAAGTTGATACGTAAATAGATGTGTGAAGTAGCGAGCCATTTGTTGTGGAAGCAGAGTGAAATTTCATAAGTAACGAAGTCGCGAGTTAAATTAGAACTTATAATTAACATTAACAGCTAGATTCCGGTGAAGATTAGGTTACAAGACTGAACTGTTACGTAGACGAAATTGTGAAAGGGAGTATTTCATTGTGTCTTGTTTAAGCTTTATGATAACTGATACTGTCTGTTTTCTATGCTCAGTGTACTGTACTTCGTCTTCTGCGGGACGCGATTTACAAACTGTGTCGTGAATCGGATTTCCATTGAAATGATGGTGTGAACGTGGCATCGTCGGGCTGACCTGATGGCCTAAATTGGTGCATTGCTGATTCATGGAACGATGCGGACAAGGATGAGTACATCTGATTTTATTTAATTTATAAATAACCACTACTAGTTGTCATGTAAATGTGTACACAGTCGTTTATTGTATGGAATATTTAAATTTATCTGAGTTAATTATGTAGCAAGGGTCATCTAGGTTAGAATAAGTTAATTTGTGGTACTAATCCCTTGGGGGCGTTTTTGTGTATAGAGTGTGATTCAGCAGTCCCTTCCCATATTGTTAGCTGCACCCCAACTAACGTGCACAAGGTTTTAGGGGTGCTATTCCCCTGCACGCGTACTGTATGATACTAATGTTCTGCAGTGAATACATTTTACACACGATTCTAAACACTAACGGAATATTACATCATCCGTTCGCAAAACATGACGGCTTGAAGTAATGTAGCAACGTCCTTTTACCATGTAACTATGTTAGTGTGTTTTGCCTCGTGACCGGGTGTAATGAAGAGGGGAATCAATGCATAAAACTAGGTGACAGTGCAGTAATTAATGTCTTAAACACCGACTCGGATGGCGTATGTACGATGCTCTCGTCGTACTACCAGCATGTTTCCAGCAGTGTAGCGTAGGGGGATGTGTTTAGGCGTTCACCTAGCAATCGACGAAATTGCCAACGGCGTTTCGAAACCTGCATTGTTCAAAGGTTATTGCATCGGTATGATGTTTGAATACATACACACTGGCCCAACTTTGCCACATTCAAACAGCAGAATGACGCTGTTAATCATCTTGTGCCCTGCACATTCTCCGCTGGTTAGGGCCTGAATGTACTGTAATCTCTGCTGTTATTCGGCATGTTTTCCACAGAGGAATACGCTGACATGCTGCTCATTTATGGAGAAGCAAGACAAAACACGTGCGAGACACTGTCAGGCAACACCCGGCTGCTAGGACATTCCGCCATGTTGAAAGACGCCTAAGGAAACAGGCGTGATTTCCAACCAGCCAACAGTTCGCGATAGACTCGTTACATCGAGTGAAACCGAAGAGGCCGTTCTGGAGGCAGCTTGTAATAATCCGCACATTAGTACAAGGGTGACTGCACGACAGGTGAACACCAGTCAACCGTCCGTCTGGCGAATACTGCATGAACATACATTTCACCCATGCCATCTTGAGCTACACCAAAAGCTCCATGGGCGGGATTTCGAAGCTCGAAATGAGTTCTGTTGGTGGCTATTAGTCAGGCTGGACAATAATACAGCATTCGTATCGCATATCTTGTTCTTGTACGAATCGCACTTCTACAATAATGGGAACGTCAATCGCCACAGCATGCACTATTGGAGTCCGGACAATCCTTATTGGGTTCGGCAGGTGTCCCATCAAGTACGATGGGGAGTGAATGTTTGGTGTAGAATCTTGGTGGATCGCCTGATTGGACCTTATTTCTTAAAGAGCTAATGGACGAGCCCACACTACCTGCAGTTTCTGCGTCAGGAACTCCCACTGCTACTTGAGGATGTGCCTTTGCACGATCGTTTGACGATGTGGTTGCAACAGGATGGAGCTCCGCCACATTCGACTTTGCCTGTTCGTAACCATCTGAACGAGGAACTGCCAGGGAAATGGATAGAACGAGGAGGCCCTGTTTCTTAGCCCAACAGATCTACGGACTTAACGCCGTTAGATTTCTTCTTGTGGAACGTCGTTTACACTCAAGCGCCGGAAACCCCGACCAGCTCCGGCAGCTCATCTCGGACACCTGCCGAGCAATTACACCTGGAATGTTTTAGCGTGCAAGACGATCTATTGGACACCGGGCCCGAATGTGCATAAACCAATCGGCCATCATATCGAGCGTTTAGTGCGATTAAACATTGTCAGGACAGTTGTGTTTCTATTATTTCCGATATGTATGCGTCCGGCCTGCTAACTAGTCGGCACTTCTTGGGGCCACAAACACATTCATTCACACACAATTTCCATAAAAGCAGGTAATGAACTTACACTGCATGCGGTACGTATTAATCAAATATTAAAAAAATTGTAATCTTCGCCTCGGACTAGAACCTCCCACCTGACACGCAAGCCCGCTCCGCCACACCTTTATCAAATACACTACGGTTCCGTACGGCACACTGGGCAGCTTATAGCAAGTATCAGGTTTACTGCGGTCACACTATCAATTTAGTGTTTCGCCGGCGTGTCAGGTTTATATGATCTAGAAGGTACACGCGTGGCTTGCAGTGTTTAATACGAGTATATCATTACGGCGTCCTATCATGGTGAGGCGGTAAATACCAAGATATCCGTTTGTGTTGTCTGAGCATACCGGCAGGGAAGATGTTTTCAGGACGAAATAAATATTGTGGGTTGCATAAAACTACATTGGAAGGAGCAGCTGAATCACGCTGTGCCATTTTAACTAATCGTGTTAATTTTATCTTGAAATTTATCCCTGGGCGTGTGTTGAACTTCTGTATTAATGAAATATCAGTGTGTGTTAATATACGTGAATAACGAATAGATGGCATTATATACATTTAAAGTAGTTTGTGGGAGCATGTTGATGTGTGGCATGTTGCATGTGCATTTGTTTTTTCGAGAAGACCCATCAATAGCTACGGACTCGTACCAGTAACCATCAACGAATATTACAGCATATATTTAGAGTTTTCGTACGGGGATAGATGATTTGATTTTTGGTTGAGATAAAGATCTGTGCTGTGAGGTAGTTCATGTTTTTCGACGTTTCTTTATTGTGATCTATTTAGGGACTTTTTGAGATATGATTTATTTTAAACATATGAATGGCAGTGAGGGAAAGGCAAAATAAGTGAGAGAGTGAGAGATGAGAGATCATGAAACATACAATAGAGGAATGAAAATATGTATCCCGGCTTATAGTGATTTGAGGAATATAATGTTAATGATATTGAACCAGTGGAAGTTGTTAGAGAGCCCGAGAGAGGCCGGATTAGAAGGTATTCTGAAGAAATACTGGATATGTACTTGCCTTGCTGTGGAGAGAGCGAGAGAATTACTGACATGTCTGTTACACCAAGAGAGCGTTGAAAGATAATTGTTTACTCTCAAGTAAGACGCTCCTCGCGACTGCGTCTGAATGCGAAAGATTATATCTTGTTGAGATAGGATGATTGAAGGGTACTTAAGATGTTATTTCATACAGTTCCAGTTGATTCGGTAGAACCACAGCACAAGTTTATTTGATTATTTAACGTAATCTGAATATCAGTTTGGTTAGAAGTCATGGCATTTCTGGTATGCTGTAATTGGATGTATTGAGGGATATCGCTTCGATTCTCGACCGGGTCACTGGACTTGAGTTTTTCACTGATGATTATTACCTTGGATTTATTTGTTTACATGTACGATTTATATTTCTTGTATGCGTATTTGACAACACAAATTGTATTTTGTGGTTGTGGTAATTTGTTGATGGCGGACTCCATTCTAGGTGGTTGCCATGTCTTTGAGGCAGGGCTTCTATTTTCACTGTAGTAAAGCCAGTATAGTTTCAAGTTCTTGGGGGGATTGTGTTAGTTTTTATTATGTAGAGCCCTTCGCTACAGACTTATTATTAGTGTGATTTTGTGTACGTAAAATGTCCTTGTTGTTGGAATATAGTAATTAGACAGCTAGTTGTGTTTGATTATGATATTGAATTTTTGGTTGGCTCTACTTATGTCAGTGAATTAGACGAGATATACTCGTTCAGTCTGTGTTCGGTTCGCAGTAGTAAATCCTAAGAATAATTGGTAAAAATGATTTAATTTAATTTAACTTTTAAATGGTTATCACAGGTCAGCTACATTTTCGGAACAATGATGTTAATAATTTTAATAATGAAACCCAACAAGGGGGTAAACAAATTGCAGTGATATGTAATGATTAATGCTGGTAATTTTTTAAGATAATGTAAACAAACTTTAAACCACTCGATGATTATTTTCTCTAGGATTTCAATATTTTGAAGGAGTGTTGTACTGTGTCAAAGAGTTAATGAGTCGAAGTGCGTTTAAAACAAACTGACTTAACAAATTTAATAAGTGATGCATTTCTGCTCAATTGAACAATAAGTCTTGGAATACATAGCGGAATTATTCGATATCCGAATGGATTATTAGTGGATTTTCATGTCAATTGACATTGTGAATTTTTATCAATGATTTTTTATTGTCCTTGAGTTTTATTTCTATGTCGTGCTGCCAAAGTTTGAAATAAATTAGTTTTACAAAGTGTTCTCATTCATAATATTTTATACTTTTACTCCTTATCTTTACTGCCTATTAATTTAAATTTAGTGTTTTTTTATTTCGAAATATCACCTGAATCACCCCTTCTTCGACCGTGGGATGAACAGCCGGCGCCCAACTTACAGGCTGGAAGGGTAGAATACAGGTAACAGTTTTACCCGTATATACTTATATTGATCAGCCCATGTCTGCCATCTTGGCTAGCTGTCTTCGGTTTAGAGCGTTCCCGATTCGATTACTTACCAGGTCAGGGACTTTAACCCTTTCACTGATGACAAATCAGTTGAATAACGTAACTAGTTTTGCATCCGCTCTGAAACTAACCTCTCACCGCCTGCGCAAAGGTAGAAACGAACAAGGGAGTCGCAGTGCTGAGTATATATAATCTATTTTATTGCGCCCTTACCTGGCATAAGTGGAAAAAATTGAGAAAGCTAGCCTGTAGAAGAACACATGCACATTACTAGATGTCACCACTGAGCTTCATAATTGCGGTTTACAACAGGCAAAGCAGGGTGAAACAGGGTCACGTCCTCCATCTTCATCATTATCATTATCGTTATCATCATCTTCATCACTATCATGATTATCATCATCATCATCATCATCATCATCATCATCATCATCATCATCATCACTGATCTGCACTTAGGGCAGTGGCCAAATGGCAGATTCCCTAACAGTTGTTTACCTAGTATTTTCTTAAATGATTTCAAAGAAATTATACATTTATTGAACAAACCTTGGTAAAATATTCAAATGTCTAACTCCTCTTCCTAACGAACATTTGCCGCAATTTGTCCTTCTGAATTCAAACCTTATCTTCCTGTTATGATCTTTCCTAATTTTAAGTAACCAATTCAAGCTTATTCCTCTACTAATGTCATCCCACACACATTTCTCCACTGACAGCCCGGAACATAGCACTTACCCGAGCAGTTCCTCTCCTTACTCCCAAGTCTCCCCCCCCCCCCCCCCACCCAGCACGTGAGAAAATTGGGAGAGAAATAAAAAGAAGACGACTTATTCTAATTGCGTTGTACCTTTGTTACACTGCACTCAGACGTATGTTTCTCAGGTGACCAACAAGTTATCTCCTCGGAGGTCCTTTTTTGTCAGCCTAACACCCACAGCTTCATTACAATGAAAACTTACGGACTTTCTATTCTAGGGGTAGAAGTAACTAAAATTGAAAATTTTACATTTGTAGCAAAAATGAGTTGAATCGTCGAAAATTTCAACAACGGGTGAGGAATTAAACCTACGTCCTTCAGGAAACACTCTTCTCCTCAGCTGGATAGTCCGTACATAATAATCACACAAAAACTTTAAAAGAGAAGATGTGGGGTTCGCCCTGTACACGTATAATTATTTCAATTCATTACTAGCAAATAGGCCTTTGCTGGCAAGATATAGTGTTTACAGTGCGCTATGTCTTCTGGTATGGGCTATAATAAAATTGTTACCTTCATTGACCTGTCTCAGTCTTATACTTGGCTTTGACAATATGAAAGTGGCTGAGGTATGAGTGACGTTAGTAATGCCATTCATTATGCAGCCAGTCTCTGCTATGAATGGTGTGAAAATGTCGCTCATAGGGTCGGTTGGTGCATGCATTTCAGTGGGCTTGGCAGACTGATGTGCAATAGCAACTTCTGGCTCAATGAGGAAAGCAACGGGAAACTACCTCACTCCTTATTTCCCTAGTACGCCCCTTCAGTGACACCTAGGCCATCTATGACAGCTAATGGTGAACCTGTTGAGGATCCAACCAGCCTTTGGGCTGAATACCCAACATACATACATATATACATACTAGCAAATTCTTTGCTCTTCCTTCTAGTAAACCTGGTATTTCGTTTTAGCAGTATGCACGATTCATATCTGTTGACATAACGACATTGAAATTCATTTATGTAACTTGACTACCACTAACATGAGATATTCTAACAATATGGTTCAGTAAGAGAGCAAATATTGAATAAGAAAGGTCATACAAGAGAGACGACAGGTGTCTTTTGCAAAAATATAGAAGAAAAGGCTGATTTAGTTGGGCTCCAATGATCATCGAGCAAATTTCACAAGATATGAGCCCTACGTAAATAACACGAATCAGATAAGATGATACACAAATAATAATAATAATAATAATAATAATAATAATAATAATAATAATAATAATAATAATAATAATAATAAAAAGTAAAGCAAAGTCATCTCCATACAGGCCATCCGTAACCTCGACACTTGATGGGGTAGAGTGGTTAGCTCTAAGCCCGGCCGCCTTTGCCCCCAGGAATTAACCTGGTACTCACTTTTGGTGTAGGCTGAGTGAACCTTAGGGCCATGTGCACCTCCGGAAGTGGAAGTCTCGCTTCTGAAATTTTACGACTTCCTGACGGGGATTCGAACCCACGTCCTTCCGGGCGAACCGAGCACGCATTTACCTCCACGGCCAGGCAGCCCCTAATAATAATAATAATAATAATTGTTACCGTGTTTTAGCGGTAGGTAGAGGTGTAAGAAGGTGCGGGCGTGAATGGGTTTTCAAACTACGGAATCAAAGTTAATGTAAAATTTAACGAGGTTATATTTTCTTTTCAATATTAAGTAATAACAAAGAACAGGTACTTAGTAGCCAAAACACAATTTGAAATGTACAATTACAGGGGTTACAGAGTTTGGGCTTCGAGCCCAGAGTTCACAATTCTTGAGCAACTAGCCCAACTTTCCGATATACAAATTTTAACAAAGGGGCAGAAGACCCCAATCAAACCCTGGAGCACTTGCTCCAAATTACACAGTTAAGCCTCCTCGAGGCACACAACACTCCGTTTCCAAAAGAGCCACCCGCTCTTTAATTTAAGCCTCTCCCAGGCCACACCAAACTCCACCTTCAAGTTGTCCACAACGGACACAAACCCAGGGGTAAAATACCCAATCTACTGAGGTCTATTAAATGAAAAGCAGGTTAATTAAATGACCTCTAAAACAATTTGAGAGGAGGCGAACTTGCACTCCTAATACACTTTGATTTTAAAACCTACCTTGGCACTAGGCCGTTATTACAAGGGCTAATCCCATACTACAGAGGTGACTTAATAGCAATTTACATTACATTACGGAAGAATAGGTTGAGAAACAATAAGTTCACCTCAAAACATTATGAGTGGGAGCTCGAGAGGGTTAGCGCTCTCTATCCCAGTATGTAGCTTTTCAAGAGAATAGAAGAAAAGACTAGTTACATTTTAGGAAAAGGTTACATGGTGGAACGCTTCGCACCCGCCCCGAGAGTTAAACTGCTGAGCAAGAAAAGAAAGAATTTATTAATCGGCCATTACCTTATTGTTGACCGCTGCCGAAGAAAGAGGCGCCTCCCGCCTCCTGCTAGGTACTTAACACACTGAAAGATGGAACAGAAGTGGCCCAGAGACCCAAAAATCAGCAGTTTAAATACTCTCGCGGAAGTTTCTAGGCGTTAGGGGAAAGAAAACACCCGCCCACAATGTTTTTATTGGATAGGACCCCGCAACAGATACAAGTTGGGGGAAAATACACCAGATTGGTCAGAAATTACTAAAAGAAATTCGGGATTGGATAAATCTAAAACAAGGGGAAAAAGAGGGGTAAACAGCCAACTTAAACCATAACAGAAAGAAATTTAACAAGAAACAAACTTTTGAAATAAAAATTTCTCCAACAAAATAGTTCTTTGACTCCGCACTAGGGTGCACTATTGTTGATCTTCAGTAGTGTCCTCTAGAAGAGAAAGTTCACACTTCTTACTTCAAGCGAAACAAAAACACATCAAAAGTGACACAGTTCAAAAACTCAAAATTTTCCACGTGGTGACATCTTCTGAGAAAGTAGAGAATTAATAGAGTAGATAAAGTTCAACCTTCCTCCAGAAGAGGAGTTTCAACTGGCGCAACTTTTAAATAAACGGTGTAGAGGTGTACCGCCCGGTACAGACCTCCCCCCCCAAAAGTTCCTCCAAGGGGTAACACAGAAGAACATAAACTTTTGTTTGAAAATAAGTTCCAAGTTTTGATGTTGAGATTAAGATAACTTGCAGAAGTATTTGAGAAATTTCTTAAGTCGGTTCCAAAATTTTGTTGTTGCAGGTGAAGTAAAGTCTTTATGTTTATAGAAGTTGAATTTCTGAAGATAAGCTTTTATACTTAAAAGTGAAGGAAAAATTTGCAATGTCCACCAAATATTGCTGTTGAATTCCCAAGTGTAGTTATCTCTTATAGTAACTGTCCATGTAGTTGATGTTGATGAAGTTGGATGGCCGGACCGGCCGTTGCAGCTTGCGTCCAAAAGGAGGCCGCTCGGACCCCTTAAGTACCCTGAGATACCGCTCGCCCGCACTATGAGGGGAGCCGAGGTGTTGAAGCACGCCGCGCCCGCGGTGAACATATACAGGCTGCGGGCAAGTAGCAGGTCGTGCGCCGCACATCAGCCTTGGCCGGGAGGAGAGCTCCGGCTCGCCGTGCACATGTCGTCCTCGCTGGAGAGGAGGGGGCCCATCCCCCTCCCCAGTTACTGCACGGCGCCGCGCGGCTGCGGGGGCACTGAAACATTAAAGCTAGGCGGCAGAATTGTGTTGGACCATCATGTTTCTTTTAAGGGCACAGGCATGTAAAGAGATTGAGGGGCCAGCGGCGTGCAGATATCCATGGCATTTCATCTAAGCCAGCCACTGAGTGTAGTGGAGCAGGAGACGGGAGCGTGGTAATGGCCGTGGAAAGGACAGAATGGCAGTTTAACGGGTCGGGACAGGTTTTACAAAAATGCTTACATCTGAAACAAAATATTATAGGTAGTGCAGAATGCCTTAAAAATGAAACTCAAAAAAAAATATAACCTTCATATCCTTTCAAAATAATATAAAGCAAGTTAACACAGAAATTACACCGGCTTCACCTGGGACAGGTGAACTCTAAATATCCTCTCGGTGGCTGGATTACTTAACAATAAGGTAACCGGCGTAAGAAAATCGAGAATGATACAAGGCCCCTGAAATCTGGGGGCAAGCTTGCCCGCGGGAACAAAATTTTTGACCATTACTTGGTCACCTACCTTTAAAGGGGTGGGTCTCCGTCCACGATCATACCTTTCCCTAACCTTTTCATGAGATACCTTAAGATTGGCTTTAGCCTTCTTCCAAAGATCTTTAATATTATCCGGATCTATTGTCTCGGGCAGAATGTCACTCAGAGACCAGAGGTTAGAGAGCGGCGTGTTGGGAACAAACTTAAACATCAAGGAAGCTGGAGTAAACTTGTGTGATTCATGAACCGCCGAATTCAAAGCAAAAGCTAACCAATGCAGGGACGTGTCCCACCTAGAATGATCTTCATGATGATAGGCAATAAGTGCGGACCTGAGATTACGGTTAACCCGTTCAGCCAGAGATGGTTGAGGGTAATAAGCAGAAGTGGTTACATGAGAGATGGACAAGTCAAAACAGAATTTACGAAAAAGATTTGATGTGAACGCCTTAGCATTATCAGATACAATATATTGGCACGGACCAAAAGAAGCAAAAATAGAATTTAGACAGGTAATGGTGGACTGAGCGGTAGCCAGCTTAGTCGGAAATAACCAAGAAAATCTGGTAAAACCATCTACACATACAAAGATGAATTTGTTGGCATTTCCCTTCGACTGGGGGAAGGGTCCTACATAATCAATATACAGGCGTTCCATGGGGCGCGACGCTTGATGAGAAGACAAAAGGCCTACTTTAGTGGACATGGTGGGTTTACTGATCAAACAAGATTTACAAGCTTTTACAAGTTCCCGAATTTCACCGTCCATACCTTTCCATATGAACATTTCACGAATCTTTTCACGAGTTTTAAAGATACCCAGATGCCCTCCTAATGGGGTCTCATGATAATACTTGAAGATCATTGGTACAAGAACTGCTGGAACAACAACTTTCATCATCTTATCATGCCTCGAAGGGCAACATAAAACACCATTCCTCAGAACATAAGGGACAACATGTTCCCCAGAAGAAAGGGTTTCCATTATCGGAGCCAGCGTCGGATCTTCACGTTGGTATTTCTCGATATCCCTAAAAAGCATGGGAGCATCTGTTAGGATGGCATTAACCTCAGATAGCATGGACTCGGAAGGTGATGAACTGTCGACCGGTTCGTGGGTCTCGACGTCGTTATGAAACATACGGCTGAGTCCATCAGCAACAACATTTTCGGTACCTCTGATATGTCTAACATCAAACTGGAAGGCGGAAATACGAATAGCCCAGCGGGCTATACGACCAGTACGACGCGGCCTACCTAAGACCCAGCTTAAGGCTTGATTATCTGTCTCCAGGTCGAATTTGACATGTTCCAGATAGAGACGGAACTTTTCTAAGGCAAATAAGACTGCCAAACCTTCGAGCTCATAGATGGAATACTTGGCTTCTTGAGCCGACAATGTCCTAGACGCATAGGCGATGGGTCGCCTCCCTAGTTCAGTCTCTTGAAGAAGGACTGCCGCTACTGCTGACGACGATGCGTCGGTTTGGACAATGAATTTCTTCGAGAAATCAGGCATAGCAAGGACAGGGGCATTACAGAGAGCTAATTTCAGATCTTCAAAAGCGGCTTGTTGAGAAGGTCCCCACTCGAATTTGATGCCTTTCCTACGAAGAAGGTTTAAGGGCGCCGCTCTATTAGCAAAGTTAGGAATGAACTTTCTGAAGAAATTCACCATACCAATGAACCTGGCGATACCTTTAATGTCCTTGGGAGGTTTAAAATCACGGATGGCCTGTGTTCTAGAATGATCGACTGCTACACCATCGGGTGACACAATATGCCCTAGGAATGACATAGAGGGCTTAGCAAAGGCAACCTTGGACAACTTAACAGTTAACCCAGCCTTACGAAGGCGATCAAGAACTTCTCGCAGATGATCTAGATGTTCTTCAAAAGTCTCTGAAAATACTACGACATCATCTAAGTAGTGATATAAGTACTCGAATTTGATGTCGGAGAAGACCCTATCTAGCAGCCTAGTGAGCACAGCTGCTCCCGTGGGGAGCCCGAAAGGCACGCGGTTGTATTCATATAAATTCCAGTCCGTGGCGAACGCTGTAAGGTGTTTAGACTCTTCGGCAAGGGGAATTTGATTATAGGCCTGATTTAAGTCCAAGATGGTGAAGAACTTGGCCTTACGAAACCATGAAAAACAAGAATGAAGGTCGGGAAGGGGCACAGATTGTAACACCACCTTCCGATTGAGAGCCCTGTAATCAATGACAGGCCTGAAGCCTCCTTGGGGTTTCGGTACTAGAAAAATAGGCGAAGAATACGCTGACTTAGAGGGCCTAATAATACCGTCCTTCAACATCTGATCGATGATTTCCTTCAGAGCCTTCATTTTAGGTGGAGATAGCCTATACGGTGGAAAACGGACAGGAATCGAATCCGTAACCTCAATTTTGTATTCAATAAGGTCAGTAACACCAAGAGTATCAGAGAACACCTCGGGAAACGACTGACACAGTTTGCGAATACTATCAGCCTGCTCCTCAGGTAGATGTCTAAGGTCTAACAACATCTCATCCTGGGTAGGCGAAATAGAAGAACATGACACAGAATTACACTTTAATAGTGGTATTTTACAACTAGAAGCAAATTTGAATGTGCACGACCTAGACTTGAGATCGAGCACAAGACCAGTGTGAGAGATAAAGTCAGCTCCCAATATAATGGGGCAAGACAATTGCTTGGCCACAAACAATTTAATTTTCCATGTAAACTTAAAAACACGAATTTTGACCAGTAAGGAACCTAGAATTTCTAATGGAGATGAATTAGCCGAAACGTATTGAACAGGAGAAGAGACATAGTCAGGAAGTTTACAAACCGATTTCAATTTAGAATACCATTCAGCCGCAATAATCGAACAAACACTACCTGAATCTAAGAGAGCTGTTATAGGCTCGTTATTTAACTCAATCTTAAGAAAAGGAACAGGTGCGGGGGTATCCGCCGCAATCCTAAGACATTCTTTAGGGCATTCAAAAGATGAATTTGAAGGCTGATCGTTCTCTGCATTTACAATCTGTTTACTAGGGGCTGAGTCTCGGGAAGATGGATTAGTCGACTCAACCGAAGCCACTAGTCACTTTTTATTATTGGCATAGGTGGAATTTGCACCAGAAGTTGAGCAGGAGGGGGTGCTATTTGAGTTCGGACAATTCTTGGCGATATGTGAGAAGGCCCCACATTTAAAACAGCCTTGTGCTGAACCAGCTCCATTATTTGCCCTACTACTTTTGACCAATGGACATTTATTGCGAAGATGGTCAGGCGACCCGCAAGCATAACATTTACGGGGTGTGACTGGTCGGCGAGGTGGAGGCCGAGTGTTACTAAAGGAAGGCGGGGGTTCTTTCGCTACACGCAAAGAATCGGCGTATCTAACTCCTTCCGCTGAGACGGCCAACGCTTCAAGTTCAGAAAAAGTTTGCGGGCACGCCGCAAAACACAAGTATGACCTATAAGATGGTGAAATGCCTTCCACAATAGCTTGTACAATTTGGTCCTCAGGGAAGTGAAGAGCAAACACCCTGGTATAAAACTTAATGTCTTGTATGAAATCAGCCAAGTTTTCATCCAACCTCTGTACTCGATAATAGTATTTCTGAATCAGAGATGACCTTGCGCGGGCAGGAATAAAATTAGCAAGTAGATGTGCATGAAAATCTTCGATGGATGACTGTTCAGCTATGGCTCTTACTATTTTGTCGGAGAGAATACCAATAGCATACGGATAGATAATTTGCAAGATTTGACACGGAGACAGAGAAAAAACAAGGGCATGATCCTGAAATTCCACTAGAAATCTTAAAAATGAAATTACGTCACTGGTGGTATTAACAGAAAACTTGGATATACCTCTGAGCAACATTGCCAATGGATGAGGCAAGCTACTAAATCCGGGTGACATAGTAGGTAAAGGTTTCAATGGCAAGGAAGTCAATTCAGAACGGATGTTACTCAATGATGCACGACGTTCAGATTCGTTGTCCAATGGGCAGGGATAGTTTGAGCAGCAACGGTTATCCTATTAACTTCTCCCTTGGGAGGCGCTTCCTCACTACCTGCATTCACTATGGTGGGTTGATCAGATTTGGGAGGAACTTCCCCAGTTAACAATTGAGTGACCTTACTAGATAATTCAGAAATATTTTCCAGGAGCGTACTAGCTTCCTTCCTCTGAACGTCATTCAGTTTTAGAGACAACAGATCGTTAACCCTATTCGAAAAATGATATAGCCTGCCTTGCACACGCTTAATTTGATTAGGAGACGGATCATTTTCATCAAAAAAAACTAACTACAGAAGCTAGCCCAGTAATATTCTCCGTGATCGTGGAAAGAGAGTCGTCAATTTCTTTCTCTCCCAAATTGGGGATGGAAATGGGCAAATTAAGAGACTCTCTAAGCTTGTTAGTGTCTATTGCAACCGTGCCTCCAGATTGCACATTTCTGATAGTTAATTCATAGATCAACTCCTCCTTGCGCAAATAGTTAAGAAGGAGAACATCGCGAGGGCCGGGCATGGTGACAGAACAATTTTGAAAAACTCAAAAAATTCCAGCAACTGGGAAAATAGTTAGAATTCGGAACAAACAATGTTTAGCCGTCAAAAGGGGCTAAATTGAGACCCATTCAACCACGCTCTGCTACCACTTGTTACCGTGTTTTAGCGGTAGGTAGAGGTGTAAGAAGGTGCGGGCGTGAATGGGTTTTCAAACTACGGAATCAAAGTTAATGTAAAATTTAACGAGGTTATATTTTCTTTTCAATATTAAGTAATAACAAAGAACAGGTACTTAGTAGCCAAAACACAATTTGAAATGTACAATTACAGGGGTTACAGAGTTTGGGCTTCGAGCCCAGAGTTCACAATTCTTGAGCAACTAGCCCAACTTTCCGATATACAAATTTTAACAAAGGGGCAGAAGACCCCAATCAAACCCTGGAGCACTTGCTCCAAATTACACAGTTAAGCCTCCTCGAGGCACACAACACTCCGTTTCCAAAAGAGCCACCCGCTCTTTAATTTAAGCCTCTCCCAGGCCACACCAAACTCCACCTTCAAGTTGTCCACAACGGACACAAACCCAGGGGTAAAATACCCAATCTACTGAGGTCTATTAAATGAAAAGCAGGTTAATTAAATGACCTCTAAAACAATTTGAGAGGAGGCGAACTTGCACTCCTAATACACTTTGATTTTAAAACCTACCTTGGCACTAGGCCGTTATTACAAGGGCTAATCCCATACTACAGAGGTGACTTAATAGCAATTTACATTACATTACGGAAGAATAGGTTGAGAAACAATAAGTTCACCTCAAAACATTATGAGTGGGAGCTCGAGAGGGTTAGCGCTCTCTATCCCAGTATGTAGCTTTTCAAGAGAATAGAAGAAAAGACTAGTTACATTTTAGGAAAAGGTTACATGGTGGAACGCTTCGCACCCGCCCCGAGAGTTAAACTGCTGAGCAAGAAAAGAAAGAATTTATTAATCGGCCATTACCTTATTGTTGACCGCTGCCGAAGAAAGAGGCGCCTCCCGCCTCCTGCTAGGTACTTAACACACTGAAAGATGGAACAGAAGTGGCCCAGAGACCCAAAAATCAGCAGTTTAAATACTCTCGCGGAAGTTTCTAGGCGTTAGGGGAAAGAAAACACCCGCCCACAATGTTTTTATTGCATAGGACCCCGCAACAGATACAAGTTGGGGGAAAATACACCAGATTGGTCAGAAATTACTAAAAGAAATTCGGGATTGGATAAATCTAAAACAAGGGGAAAAAGAGGGGTAAACAGCCAACTTAAACCATAACAGAAAGAAATTTAACAAGAAACAAACTTTTGAAATAAAAATTTCTCCAACAAAATAGTTCTTTGACTCCGCACTAGGGTGCACTATTGTTGATCTTCAGTAGTGTCCTCTAGAAGAGAAAGTTCACACTTCTTACTTCAAGCGAAACAAAAACACATCAAAAGTGACACAGTTCAAAAACTCAAAATTTTCCACGTGGTGACATCTTCTGAGAAAGTAGAGAATTAATAGAGTAGATAAAGTTCAACCTTCCTCCAGAAGAGGAGTTTCAACTGGCGCAACTTTTAAATAAACGGTGTAGAGGTGTACCGCCCGGTACAATAATAATAATAATAATAATAATAATAATAATAATCGACCAAGTGGCTGTGCAGTTTGAGTCACGTAGATAAAAGCTCGCATTTGGAAGATAGTGGGTTCGAGGTCCACTGTCGGTAGTCTTCAAGATGATTTTCCGTCGTTTCCTATTTTCACACCAGGCAAGTGTCCGGCTCCATGACTTAATGGTTAGCGTGCTGTCCTCTGGTCACAGGTGTCCCGGGTTTGATTCCCGGCAGGGTCGGGAATTTTAACCGTAATTGGTTAATTTCGCTGCCCCGGGGGCGGGGTGTGTGTGTCGTCTTCATCATGATTGCAGCTGCCTCTGTGGATCCGTGGTAGAGTGTCGGCCTCCGGATCCCAAGATAGCGGGTTCAAACCCGGCAGAGGTAGTCGGATTTTTGAAGGGCGGAAAAAAGTCCATTCGACACTCCATGTCGTACGATGTCGGCATGTAAAAGATCTCTGGTGATACATTTGGTATTTACCCGACAAAATTAATTAAATCTCAGCCATAGACGCCCAAGAGAGATCCGGTTTACTCTAGGTCCGCTAGATGGCAGACAGGGTAAGCCGGAACGTCGAAATTGACGAGCAGACAGCCAGATGGCGTCAAATCGAAATGTCTGCAAACGGTAGCTGAGGCCATACGATTATTATTATCATGATTGCATCCTCATCACGATACGCAGATCGAAAGACCCGCATCTGGCGAGCCGAACTTGTTCTCGGACACTCCCGGCACTAAACACCATACGCCATTTCATTTCTTTTCACCAAGCAAGTGCTGGGACTGTACCTTAATTAAGGCCACGGTCGCTTCCTTCCTACTCTTAGTCCTTTCCTATCACATCGTCGCGATGAAATATATATGTGTAGGTGTGATGTAAGGAAAATTGTTAAAATGATAATAATAATATTACTGTAGTCACGTCCTAGTTCGTGAACCATGGGCAACGGCTGAGTGGCCTAGTAAGTGGTCCTGAGAGTCGGGATATCAGTTGCTATGGAATGGGAGTGGGCATCTCGGGCATATTCTGAGTCGTGGCCTTTCCTGTGCTCAGCGGCTAGGGCTATACAATTCACCGGTGGTCCATAACCCGTTAGAGGAGAGATCCTCACTTGGACTATGTGCAAGTAGGGCAGCATCCTGCTTCATGAATTTACCGAGCTCAGAACACTTTCAGCAAGCCTCGAACCTATGGGAGTAATGGAGTCCCACTCCCATTTGACAGGCGAGGGACTCCTTGGAAACAACTTGGCGAACGAAATGGAATTCAATGGGGAGCTATCAATATTAATGGGGCTTATGGAAGAAAGAAGGTAGAACTGGCTGAGTCAGCAAAGAGGATGCATCTGAATGTGCTAGGAGTAAGTGATATTCGGGTAAGGGGAGATAAGGAGGAAGAGATAGGAGATTATAAGGTGTACTTGACGGGTGTTAGGAAGGGAAGGGCAGAGTCTGGGGTAGGGCTCTTTATCAGGAATACCATTGC